>NW_028317864.1:9512500-9812500 GCF_062004578.1 Staurois parvus | reverse complement strand
CCCTCTGATCAACTGCATAAAAGTGATCCCTCTGATCAACTGCATAAAAGTGATCCCTCTGATTAACTGCATAAAAGTGATCCCTCTAATCAATTGCATAAAAGTGTTCCCTCTCTTACCAACTGAATAAAAGTGATCCCTCTCTGACCAACAGCATAAAAGTGATCCCTCTCTGACGAACTGCATAAAATGATCCCTCTCTGACCAACTGTATAAAAGTGATCCCTCTGACGAACTGCATAAAAGTGATCCCTCTCTTACCAACTGCATAAAAGTGATCCCTGTCTTACCAACTGCATTAAAGTGATCCCTCTCTTACCAACAGCATAAAAGTGATCCCTCTCTGACCAACTGCATAAAAGTGATCCCTCTCTGACCAACTGCATAAAAGTGATCCCTCTCTGATTAGCTGCATAAAAGTGACCCCTCCTTGACCAACTGCATTAAAGTGATCCCTCTCTTACCAACAGCATAAAAGTGATCCCTCTCTTACCAACTGCATAAAAGTGATCCCACTGACAAACTGCATAAAAGTGATCCCTCTGACAAAGTGCATAAAAGTGATCCCTCTCTTACCTAATTCTTAAAAGTGATCACTCTCTGACAAACTGCAAAAAGTGATCCCTCTGATCAACTGCATAAAAGTGATCCCTCTGATCAACTGCATAAAAGTGATCCCACTCTGACAAACTGCATAAAAGTGATCCCTCTCTGACCAACTGCATAAAAGTGATCCCTCTGATCAACTGCATAAAAGTGATCCCTCTCTTGTTTACTGCATAAAAGTGATCCCTCTGATCAACTGCATAAAAGTGATCCCTCTGATCAACTGCATAAAAGTGATCCCTCTGATTAACTGCATAAAAGTGATCCCTCTAATCAATTGCATAAAAGTGTTCCCTCTCTTACCAACTGAATAAAAGTGATCCCTCTCTGACCAACAGCATAAAAGTGATCCCTCTCTTTTTTACTACATAAAAGTGATCCTCATGAACTGCATAAAAGTGATTCCTCTCATAAACTGCATAAAAGTTATCCCTCTCTAACCAATTGCATAAAAATGATCCCTCTTACCAACTGCATAAAAGTGATCCCTATCCTACCAACTGCATAAAACTGATCCTTCTCTTACCAACTGCATGAAAGTGATCCCTCTCTGATCAACTGCATGAAAGTGATCCCACTCTTACCAACTGCATAAAAGTGATCCCTCTCTGACCAACTGCATAAAAGTGATCCCTCTCTTACCAACTGCATAAAAGTGATCCCTCTCTGACCAACTCCATCAAAGTGATCCCTCTCTTACCTACTGCATAAAAGTGATCCCTCTGTTATCCACTGCATAAAAGTGATCCCTCTCTGACCAACTGCACAAAAGTGATCCCTCAATGACCAACAGCATAAAATGGGTCCCTCTTTTTTACTACATAAAAGTAATCCTCATAAATTGCATAAAAGTTATCCCTCTCTTACCAATTGCATAAAAATGATCCCTCTTACCAACTGCATAAAAGTGATCCCTATCCTACCAAATGCATAAAAGTGATCCTTCTCTTACCAACTGCATAAAAGTGATCCCTCTCTGACCAACTGCATAAAAGTGATCCCTCTCTGACCAACTGCATAAAAGTGATCCCTCTCTTACCAACTGCATAAAAGTGATCCTTCTCTTACCAACTGCATAAAAGTGATCCCTCCTTGACCAACTGCATAAAAGTGATCCCACTCTTACCAACTGCATAAAAGTGATCCCACTCTTACCAACTACATAAAAGTGATCCCTCTCTGACCAACTGCAAAAAAGTGACCCCTCTCTTACCAACTGCATAAAAGTGATCCCTCTCTGACTAACTGCATCAAAGTGGTCCCTTTCTTGTTTAGTTCATAAAAGTGATCCCTCTCTAACCAATTGCATAAAAGTGGTCCCTCTCTTGTTTACTACATAAAAGTGATCCCTCTCTTACCAACTGCATAAAAGTTATCCCTCTCTGACCAACTGCAAAAAAGTGATCTCTCTCTTACCAACTGTATAAACGTGATCCCTCTGACAAACTGCATAAAAGTGATCCCTCTCTGACCAACTGTATAAAAGTGATCCCTATGATCAACTGCATAAAAGTGATCCCTCTGATCAACTGCATAAAAGTGATCCCTCTGATCAACTGCATAAAAGTGATCCCTCTGATCAACTGCATAAAAGTGATCCCTCTGATTAACTGCATAAAAGTTATCCCTCTTACCAAGTGCATAAAAGTGATCCCTCTCTGACCAACTGCATAAAAGTGATCCCGATGCTACCAACTGCATAAAAGTGATCCTTCTCTTACCAACTGCATAAAAGTGATCCCTCTCTGACCAACTGCATAAAAGTGATACCTCTCTTACCAACTGCATAAAAGTGATCCCTCTCTTACCAACTACATAAAAGTGATCCCTCTCTGACCAACTGCAAAAAAGTGACCCCTCTCTTACCAACTGCATAAAAGTGATCCCTCTCTGACCAACTGCATAAAAGTGATCCCTCTCTGACTAACTGCATCAAAGTGGTCCCTTTCTTGTTTACTTCATAAAAGTGATCCCTCTCTAACCAATTGCATAAAAGTGGTACCTCTCTTGTTTACTACATAAAAGTGATCCCTCTCTGACCAACTGCATAAAAGTGATCCCTCTCTTACCAACTGCAGAAAAGCGATCCCTATCTGACCAACTGCATAAAAGTGATACCTCTCTGACCAACTGCATACAAGTGATCCCTCTCTTACCAACTGTATAAACGTGATCCCTCTGACAAGCTGCATAAAAGTGATCCCTCTGACCAACTGCATAAAAGTGATCCCTCTCTTACCAACTGCATAAAAGTGAGCCTTCACTTACCAACTGCATTAAAGTGATCCCTCTCTTATCAACAGCATAAAAGTGATCCCTCTCTGACCAACAGCATAAAAGGGATCCCTCTCTGACCAACTGCATAAAAGTGATCCCTCTCTGACCAACTGCATAAAAGTGAGTCCTCTCTGATTAGCTGCATAAAAGTGATCCCTCTGTCCAACTGCATAAAAGTGATCTCTCTCTTACCAAATGCATAAAAGTGATCACTCTCTGACAAACTGCATAAAAGTGATCCCTCTCTGACAAACTGCATAAAAGTGATCCCTCTCTGACCAACTGCATAAAAGTGATCCCTCTCTTACCAACTGCATAAAAGTGATCCTTCTCTTACCAACTGCATAAAAGTGATCCCTCCTTGACCAACTGCATAAAAGTGATCCCACTCTTACCAACTGCATAAAAGTGATCCCACTCTTACCAACTACATAAAAGTGATCCCTCTCTGACCAACTGCAAAAAAGTGACCCCTCTCTTACCAACTGCATAAAATTGATCCCTCTCTGACCAACTGCATAAAAGTGATCCCTCTCTGACTAACTGCATCAAAGTGGTCCCTTTCTTGTTTAGTTCATAAAAGTGATCCCTCTCTAACCAATTGCATAAAAGTGGTCCCTCTCTTGTTTACTACATAAAAGTGATCCCTCTCTGACCAACTGCATAAAAGTGATCTCTCTCTTACCAACTGCATAAAAGTTATCCCTCTCTGACCAACTGCAAAAAAGTGATCTCTCTCTTACCAACTGTATAAACGTGATCCCTCTGACAAACTGCATAAAAGTGATCCCTCTCTGACCAACTGCATAAAAGTGATCCCTCTCTGACCAACTGTATAAAAGTGATCCCTATGATCAACTGCATAAAAGTGATCCCTCTGATCAACTGCATAAAAGTGATCCCTCTGATCAACTGCATAAAAGTGATCCCTCTGATCAACTGCATAAAAGTGATCCCTCTGATTAACTGCATAAAAGTTATCCCTCTTACCAAGTGCATAAAAGTGATCCCTCTCTGACCAACTGCATAAAAGTGATCCCGATGCTACCAACTGCATAAAAGTGATCCTTCTCTTACCAACTGCATAAAAGTGATCCCTCTCTGACCAACTGCATAAAAGTGATCCCTCTCTTACCAACTGCATAAAAGTGATCCCTCTCTTACCAACTACATAAAAGTGATCCCTCTCTGACCAACTGCAAAAAAGTGACCCCTCTCTTACCAACTGCATAAAAGTGATCCCTCTCTGACCAACTGCATAAAAGTGATCCCTCTCTGACTAACTGCATCAAAGTGGTCCCTTTCTTGTTTACTTCATAAAAGTGATCCCTCTCTGACCAACTGCATAAAAGTGATCCCTCTCTTACCAACTGCAGAAAAGCGATCCCTATCTGACCAACTGCATAAAAGTGATACCTCTCTGACCAACTGCATACAAGTGATCCCTCTCTTACCAACTGTATAAACGTGATCCCTCTGACAAACTGCATAAAAGTGATCCCTCTCTTACCAACTGCATAAAAGTGAGCCTTCACTTACCAACTGCATTAAAGTGATCCCTCTCTTATCAACAGCATAAAAGTGATCCCTCTCTGACCAACAGCATAAAAGTGATCCCTCTCTGACCAACTGCATAAAAGTGATCCCTCTCTGACCAACTGCATAAAAGTGAGTCCTCTCTGATTAGCTGCATAAAAGTTATCCCTCTGTCCAACTGCATAAAAGTGATCTCTCTCTTACCAAATGCATAAAAGTGATCACTCTCTGACAAACTGCATAAAAGTGATCCCTCTCTGACAAACTGCATAAAAGTTATCCCTCTCTGAACAACTGCATAAAAGTGATCCCTCTGACCAACTGCTTAAAAGTGATCGCTCTCTGAGAAACTGCATAAAAGTAATCCCTCTCTGACCAACAGCATAAAAGTGATCCTTCTCTTTTTTACTACATAAAAGTGATCCTCATCAACTGCATAAAAGTGATTCCTCTCTGACCAACTGCATAAAAGTGATCCCTCTGACCAACTGCATAAAAGTGATCCCTCTCTTACCAACTACATAAAAGTGATCCCTCTCTTACCAACTGCAAAAAAGTGACCCCTCTCTTACCAACTGCATAAAAGTGATCCCTCTCTAACCAATTGCATAAAATTCGTCCCTCTCTTGTTTACTACATAACAGTGATCCCTCTCTGACCAACTGCAAAAAAGTGATCCCTCTCTTACCAACTGCATAAAGGTTATCCCTCTCTGACCAACTGCATAAAAGTGATCCCTCTATGACCAACTGCATAAAAGTGATCCCTCTCTGACCAACTGCATAAAAGTGATCCCTCTTACCAACTGCATAAAAGTGATGCCGATGCTACCAACTGCATAAAAGTGATCCCTCTCTTACCAACTGCATAAAAGTGATCCCTCTCTGACCAACTACATAAAAGTGATCCCTCTCTGACCAACTGCAAAAAAGTGACCCCTCTCTTACCAACTGCATAAAAGTGATCCCTCTCTGACCAACTGCATAAAAGTGATCCCTCTCTGACTAACTGCATCAAAGTGGTCCCTTTCTTGTTTACTTCATAAAAGTGATCCCTCTCTAACCAATTGCATAAAATTCGTCCCTCTCTTGTTTACTACATAACAGTGATCCCTCTCTGACCAACTGCAAAAAAGTGATACCTCTCTTACCAACTGCATAAAAGTTATCCCTCTCTGACCAACTGCATAAAAGTGATCCCTCTATGACCAACTGCATAAAAGTGATCCCTCTATGACCAACTGCATAAAAGTGATCCCTCTCTGACCAACTGCATAAAAGTGATCCCTCTTACCAACTGCATAAAAGTGATCCCGATGCTACCAACTGCATAAAAGTGATCCCTCTCTTACCAACTGCATAAAAGTGATCCCTCTCTTACCAACTACATAAAAGTGATCCCTCTCTGACCAACTGCAAAAAAGTGACCCCTCTCTTACCAACTGCATAAAAGTGATCCCTCTCTGACTAACTGCATCAAAGTGGTCCCTTTCTTGTTTACTTCATAAAAGTGATCCCTCTCTAACCAATTGCATAAAATTCGTCCCTCTCTTGTTTACTACATAAAAGTGATCCCTCTCTGACCAACTGCAAAAAGTGATCCCTCTCTTACCAACTGCATAAAAGTGATCCCTCTCTGACCAACTGCATAAAAGTGATCCCTCTCTGACCAACTGTATAAAAGTGATCCCTCTCTGACCAACTGCATAAAAGTGATTCCTATCTGACCAACTGCATAAAAGTGATACCTCTCTGACCAACTGCATAAAAGTGATCTCACTCTTACCAACTGCATAAAAGTGATCCCTCTCTGACCAACTGCATCAAAGTGATCCCTCTCTTACCAACTGCATAAAAGTGATGCATCTGTTATCCACTGCATAAAAGTGATCCCTCTCTGACCAACTGCATAAAAGTGATCCCTCTCTTACCAACTGCATAAAAGTGATCCCTCTCTTACCAACTGCATAAAAGTGATCCCTCTCTGACCAACAGCATAAAATGGGTCCCTCTCTTTTTTACTACATAAAAGTGATCCTCATAAACTGCATAAAAGTTATCCCTCTCTTACCAATTGCATAAAAATGATCCCTATGCTACCAACTGCATAAAAGTGATCCTTCTCTTACCAACTGCATAAAAGTGATCCCTCCTTGACCAACTGCATAAAAGTGATCCCACTCTTACCAACTGCATAAAAGTGATCCCTCTATTACCAACTACATAAAAGTGATCCCTCTCTGACCAACTGCAAAAAAGTGACCCCTCTCTTACCAACTGCATAAAAGTGATCCCTCTCTGACCAACTGCATAAAAGTGATCCCTCTCTGACCAACTGCATAAAAGTGATCCCTCTCTGACTAACTGCATCAAAGTGGTCCCTTTCTTGTTTACTTCATAAAAGTGATCCCTCTCTAACCAATTGCATAAAATTCGTCCCTCTCTTGTTTACTACATAAAAGTGATCCCTCTCTGACCAACTGCAAAAAGTGATCCCTCTCTTACCAACTGCATAAAAGTGATCCCTCTCTGACCAACTGCATAAAAGTGATCCCTCTCTGACCAACTGTATAAAAGTGATCCCTCTCTGACCAACTGCATAAAAGTGATTCCTATCTGACCAACTGCATAAAAGTGATACCTCTCTGACCAACTGCATAAAAGTGATCTCACTCTTACCAACTGCATAAAAGTGATCCCTCTCTGACCAACTGCATCAAAGTGATCCCTCTCTTACCAACTGCATAAAAGTGATGCATCTGTTATCCACTGCATAAAAGTGATCCCTCTCTGACCAACTGCATAAAAGTGATCCCTCTCTTACCAACTGCATAAAAGTGATCCCTCTCTTACCAACTGCATAAAAGTGATCCCTCTCTGACCAACAGCATAAAATGGGTCCCTCTCTTTTTTACTACATAAAAGTGATCCTCATAAACTGCATAAAAGTTATCCCTCTCTTACCAATTGCATAAAAATGATCCCTATGCTACCAACTGCATAAAAGTGATCCTTCTCTTACCAACTGCATAAAAGTGATCCCTCCTTGACCAACTGCATAAAAGTGATCCCACTCTTACCAACTGCATAAAAGTGATCCCTCTATTACCAACTACATAAAAGTGATCCCTCTCTGACCAACTGCAAAAAAGTGACCCCTCTCTTACCAACTGCATAAAAGTGATCCCTCTCTGACCAACTGCATAAAAGTGATCCCTCTCTGACCAACTGCATAAAAGTGATCCTTCTCTGACTAACTGCATCAAAGTGGTCCCTTTCTTGTTTAGTTCATAAAAGTGGTCCCTCTCTTGTTTACTACATAAAAGTGATCCCTCTCTGACCAATGGCATAAAAGTGATCCCTCTCTTACCAAGTGCATAAAAGTGATCCTTCTCTTACCAACTGCATAAAAGTGATCCCTCTCTGACCAACTGCATAAAAGTGATCCCTCTCTGATAAACTGCATAAAAATGATCCCTCTCTTACCAACTGCATAAAAGTGATCCCTCTCTTACCAACTGCATAAAAGTGATCCCTCTCTTACCAACTGCATAAAAGCGATCCCTCTCTGACAAACTGCATAAAAGTGATCCCTCTCTGATAAACTGCATAAAAATGATCCCTCTCTTACCAACTGCATAAAAGTGATCCCTCTCTTACCAACTGCATAAAAGTGATCCCTCTCTTACCAACTACATAAAAGTCATCCCTCTCTTGTTTATTACATGAAAGTGATCCCTCTCTGACCAACTGCATAAATGTGATCCCTCTCTTATCAACTGCATAAAAGTGATTCCTCTCATAAACTGCATAAAAGTTATCCCTCTCTTACCAATTGCATAAAAATGATCCATCTTACCAACTGCATAAAAGTGATCCCTATCCTACCAACTGCATAAAAGTAATCCTTCTCTTACCAACTGCATAAAAGTGATCCCTCTCTGACCAACTGCATAAAAGTGATCCCTCTCTTACCAACTGCATAAAAGTTATCGCTCTCTGACCAACTGCATAAAAGTTATCCCTCTCTGACCAACTGCATAAAAGTGATCCCTTTCTGACCATCTGCATAAAAGTGATCTCTCTCTTACCAAGTGCATAAAAGTGATCCCTCTCTTACCAACTGCATAAAAGCGATCCCTCTCTGACCAACTGCATAAAAGTGATCCCTCTCTGATAAACTGCATAAAAATGATCCCTCTCTTACCAACTGCATAAAAGTGATCCCTCTCTTACCAACTGCATAAAAGTGATCCCTCTCTTGTTTACTACATGAAAGTGATCCCTCTCTGACCAACTGCATAAATGTGATCCCTCTCTTATCAACTGCATAAAAGTGATCACTGTTTGATTAGCTGCATCAAAGTGGTCCCTCTCTTCTTTACTACATAAAATTGATCCCTCTCTGACCAACTGCCTAAAAGTGATCCCTCTCTGACCAACTGCATAAAAGTGATCCCTATCTGACCAACTGCATAAAAGTGATAACTCTCTGACCAACTGCATAAAAGTGATCCATCTCTTACCAATTGCATAAAAGTGATCCCTCTCTGATTAGCTGCATAAAAGTGATCCCTCTCTGACCAACTGCATAAAAGTGATCCCTCTCTTGTTTACTACATAAAAGTGATCCCTCTCTTACCAACTGCAGAAAAGTGATCTCTCTCTTACCAACTGCATAAAAGTGATCCCTCTCTGACCAACTGCATAAAAGTGATCCCTCTCTGACAAACTGCATAAAAGTGATCCCTATCTGACCAACTGAATAAAAGTGATCCCTATCTGACCAACTGCATAAAAGTGATCCCTCTGATCAACTGCATAAAAGTGATCCCTCTCTTGTTTACTGCATAAAAGTGATCCCTCTGATCAACTGCATAAAAGTGATCCCTCTGATCAACTGCATAAAAGTGATCCCTCTGTTATCCACTGCATAAAAGTGATCCCTCTCTGACCAACTGCATAAAAGTGATCCCTCTCTTACCAACTGCATAAAAGTGATCCCTATCTGACCAACAGCATAAAAGTGACCCCTCTCTTTTTTACTACATAAAAGTGATCCTCATCAACTGCATAAAAGTTATCCCTCTCTTACCAATTGCATAAAAATTATCCATCCTACCAACTGCATAAAAGTGATCCTTCTCTTACCAACTGCATAAAAGTGATCCCTCTCTGACCAACTGCATAAAAGTGATCCCCCTCTTACCAACTGCAAAAAAGTGATCCCTCTCTGACCAATGGCATAAAAGTGATCCCTCTCTGACCAACGGCATAAAAGTGATCCCTCTCTTACCAACGGCATAAAAGTGATCCCTCTCTGACCAACGGAATAAAAGTGATCCCTCTCTGACCAACTGCATAAAAGTGATCCCTCTCTGACCAACTGCATAAAAGTAATCTCTCTCTTACAAACTGCCTAAAAGTGATCCCTCTGATCAACTGCCTAAAAGTGATCCCTCTGATCAACTGCCTAAAAGTGATCCCTCTGATCAACTGCCTAAAAGTGATCCCTCTGATCAACTGCCTAAAAGTGATCCCTCTGATCAACTGCCTAAAAGTGATCCCTCTGATCAACTGCCTAAAAGTGATCCCTCTGATCAACTGCATAAAAGTGATCCCTCTGATCAACTGCATAAAAGTGATCCCTCTGATCAATTGCATAAAAGTGATCCCTCTGTTATCCACTGCATAAAAGTGATCCCTCTCTCACCAACTGCATAAAAGTGATCCCTCTCTGACCAACTGCATAAAAGTGATCCCTCTCTGACAAACTGCATAAAAGTGATCCCTATCTGACCAACTGCATAAAAGTGATCCCTATCTGACCAACTGCATAAAAGTGATCCCTCTGATCAACTGCATAAAAGTGATCCCTCTCTTGTTTACTGCATAAAAGTGATCCCTATGATCAACTGCATAAAAGTGATCCCTCTGATCAACTGCATAAAAGTGATCCCTCTGATCAACTGCCTAAAAGTGATCCCTCTGATCAACTGCCTAAAAGTGATCCCTCTGATCAACTGCCTAAAAGTGATCCCTTTGATCAACTGCCTAAAAGTGATCCCTCTGATCAACTGCCTAAAAGTGATCCCTCTGATCAACTGCATAAAAGTGATCCCTCTGATCAACTGCATAAAAGTGATCCCTCTGATCAACTGCATAAAAGTGATCCCTCTGATCAACTGCATAAAAGTGATCCCTCTGATCAACTGCATAAAAGTGATCCCTCTGTTATCCACTGCATAAAAGTGATCCCTCTCTGACCAACTGCATAAAAGTGATCCCTCTCTGACCAACAGCATAAAAGTGATCCCTCTCTTTTTTACTACATAAAAGTGATCCTCATCAACTGCATAAAAGTGATTCCTCTCATAAACTGCATAAAAGTTATCCCTCTCTTACCAATTGCAAAAAAATGATCCCTCTTACCAACTGCATAAGAGTGATCCCTATCCTACCAACTGCATAAAAGTGATCCTTCTCTTACCAACTGCATAAAAGTGATCCCTCTCTGACCAACTGCATAAAAGTGATCCCTCTCTTACCAACTACATAAAAGTGATCCCTCCCTGACCAACTGCAAAAAAGTGACCCCTCTCTTACCAACTGCATAAAAGTGATCCCTTTCTGACCAACTGCATAAAAGTGATCCCTCTCTGACTAACTGCATCAAAGTGGTTCCTTTCTTCTTTACTCCATAAAAGTGATCCCTCTCTGACTAACTGCATAAAAGTGATCCCTCTCTGACCAACTACATAAAAGTGATCCCTCTCTGACCAACTGCAGAAAAGTGGTCCCTCTCTGACCAACTGCATAAGAGTGATCCCTCTCTGACCAACTGCATAAAAGTGATCCCTCTCTGACCAACTGCATAAAAGTGATCCCTCTCTTACCAAGTGCATAAAAGTGATCCCTCTCTTACCAACTGCATAAAAGCGATCCCTCTCTGACCAACTGCATAAAAGTGATCCCTCTCTGATAAACTGCATAAAAATGATCCCTCTCTTACCAACTGCATAAAAGTGATCCCTCTCTTACCAACTGCATAAAAGTGATCCATGTAACCAACTACATAAAAGTCATCCCTCTCTTGTTTACTACATGAAAGTGATCCCTCTCTGGCCAACTGCATAAATGTGATCCCTCTCTGACCAACTGCATAAAAGTGATCCCTATCTGACCAACTGCATAAAAGTGATAACTCTATGACCAACTGCATAAAAGTGATCCATCTCTTACCAATTGCATAAAAGTGATCCCTCTCTGATTAGCTGCATAAAAGTGATCCCTCTCTGACCAACTGCATAAAAGTGATCCCTCTCTTGTTTACTACATAAAAGTGATCCCTCTCTTACCAACTGCAGAAAAGTGATCTCTCTCTTACCAACTGCATAAAAGTGATCCCTCTCTGACAAACTGCATAAAAGTGATCCCTCTCTGACAAACTGCATAAAAGTGATCCCTATCTGACCAACTGCATAAAAGTGATCCCTATCTGACCAACTGCATAAAAGTGATCCCTCTGATCAACTGCATAAAAGTGATCCCTCTCTTGTTTACTGCATAAAAGTGATCCCTCTGATCAACTGCATAAAAGTGATCCATCTGATCAACTGCATAAAAGTGATGCCTCTGATCAACTGCATAAAAGTGATGCCAATGATCAACTGCATAAAAGTGATCCCTCTGTTATCCACTGCATAAAAGTGATCCCTCTCTGACCAACTGCATAAAAGTGATCCCTCTCTTACCAACTGCATAAAAGTGATCCCTCTCTTTTTTACTACATAAAAGTGATTCCTCTCATAAACTGCATAAAAGTTATCCCTCTCTTACCAATTGCATAAAAATGATCCATCCTACCAACTGCATAAAAGTGATCCTTCTCTTACCAACTGCATAAAAGTGATCCCTCTCTGACCAACTGCAAAAAAGTGATCCCTCTCTGACCAATGGCATAAAAGTGATCCCTCTCTGACCAACGGCATAAAAGTGATCCCTCTCTGACCAACGGCATAAAAGTGATCCCTCTCTGACCAACGGAATAAAAGTGATCCCTCTCTTACCAACGGAATAAAAGTGATCCCTCTCTGACCAACTGCATAAAAGTAATCTCTCTCTTACAAACTGCCTAAAAGTGATCCCTCTGATCAACTGCCTAAAAGTGATCCTTCTGATCAACTGCCTAAAAGTGATCCCTCTGATCAACTGCCTAAAAGTGATCCCTCTCTGACCAACTGCATAAAAGTGAGACCTCTCTTACCAGCTGCATAAAAGTGATCCCTCTCTGACCAGCTGCATCAAAGTGATCCCTCTCTGATCAACTGCATAAAAGTGATCCCTCTCTGTGCATCTGCATAAAAATTATCCCTCTCTTACCAACTTCATAAAAGTGATTCCTCTCTGACCATCTGCAAAAAAAGTGATCCCTCTCTGACCATCTGCAAAAAAAGTGATCCCTCTCTGACCAACTGCATAAAAGTGATTTCTCTCTTACCAACTGCATAAAAGTGATCCCTCTGACCAACTGCATAAAAGTGATCCCTCTCTTACCAAATTCATAAAAGTGATCACTCTCTGACAAACTGCAAAAAGTGATCCCTCTCTGACCAACTGCAAAAAAGTTATCCCTCTCTTACCAACTGCATAAAAGTGATCCCTCTCTGACCAACTGCAAAAAAGTGATCTCTCTCTTACCAACTGTATAAACGTGATCCCTCTGACAAACTGCATAAAAGTTATCCCCCTCTTACCAACTGCATAAAAGTGATCCGTCTCTGACCAACAGCATAAAAGTGATACCTCTCTGACCAACAGCATAAAAGTGATACCTCTCTGACTAACTGCATCAAAGTGGTCCCTTTCTTGTTTACTCCATAAAAGTGATCCCTCTCTGACAAACTGCATAAAAGTGATCCCTCTCTGACGAACTGCATAAAATGATCCCTCTCTGACCAACTGTATAAAAGTGATCCCTCTGACGAACTGCATAAAAGTGATCCCTCTCTTACCAACTGCATAAAAGTGATCCCTGTCTTACCAACTGCATTAAAGTGATCCCTCTCTTACCAACAGCATAAAAGTGATCCCTCTCTGACCAACTGCATAAAAGTGATCCCTCTCTGACCAACTGCATAAAAGTGATCCCTCTCTGATTAGCTGCATAAAAGTGATCCCTCTCTGACCAACTGCAGATAAGTGATTTCTCTCTTACCAACTGCATAAAAGTGATCCCTCTCTTACCAACTGCATAAAAGTGATCCCTCTGACAAACTGCATAAAAGTGATCCCTCTGACAAACTGCATAAAAGTGATCCCTCTCTTACCTAATTCATAAAAGTGATCACTCTCTGACAAACTGCAAAAAGTGATCCCTCTGATCAACTGCATAAAAGTGATCCCTCTGATCAACTGCATAAAAGTGATCCCACTCTGACAAACTGCATAAAAGTGATCCCTCTCTGACCAACTGCATAAAAGTGATCCCTCTCTGACCAACTGCATAAAAGTGATCCCTCTGATCAACTGCATAAAAGTGATCCCTCTCTTGTTTACTGCATAAAAGTGATCCCTCTGATCAACTGCATAAAAGTGATCCCTCTGATCAACTGCATAAAAGTGATCCCTCTGATTAACTGCATAAAAGTAATCCCTCTAATCAATTGCATAAAAGTGTTCCCTCTCTTACCAACTGAATAAAAGTGATCCCTCTCTGACCAACAGCATAAAAGTGATCCCTCTCTTTTTTACTACATAAAAGTGATCCTCATGAACTGCATAAAAGTGATTCCTCTCATAAACTGCATAAAAGTTATCCCTCTCTAACCAATTGCATAAAAATGATCCCTCTTACCAACTGCATAAAAGTGATCCCTATCCTACCAACTGCATAAAACTGATCCTTCTCTTACCAACTGCATGAAAGTGATCCCTCTCTGATCAACTGCATGAAAGTGATCCCACTCTTACCAACTGCATAAAAGTGATCCCTCTCTGACCAACTGCATAAAAGTGATCCCTCTCTTACCAACTGCATAAAAGTGATCCCTCTCTGACCAACTCCATCAAAGTGATCCCTCTCTTACCTACTGCATAAAAGTGATTCCTCTCTGACCATCTGCAAAAAAAGTGATCCCTCTCTGACCATCTGCAAAAAAAGTGATCCCTCTCTGACCAACTGCATAAAAGTGATTTCTCTCTTACCAACTGCATAAAAGTGATCCCTCTGACCAACTGCATAAAAGTGATCCCTCTCTTACCAAATTCATAAAAGTGATCACTCTCTGACAAACTGCAAAAAGTGATCCCTCTCTGACCAACTGCAAAAAAGTTATCCCTCTCTTACCAACTGCATAAAAGTGATCCCTCTCTTACCAACTGCATAAAAGTGATCCCTCTCTGACCAACTGCAAAAAAGTGATCTCTCTCTTACCAACTGTATAAACGTGATCCCTCTGACAAACTGCATAAAAGTTATCCCCCTCTTACCAACTGCATAAAAGTGATCCGTCTCTGACCAACAGCATAAAAGTGATACCTCTCTGACCAACAGCATAAAAGTGATACCTCTCTTACAAACTGCATAAATGTGATCCCTCTCTGACCATCTGCAAAAAAGTGATCCCTCTCTGACTAACTGCATCAAAGTGGTCCCTTTCTTGTTTACTCCATAAAAGTGATCCCTCTCTGACAAACTGCATAAAAGTGATCCCTCTCTGACGAACTGCATAAAATGATCCCTCTCTGACCAACTGTATAAAAGTGATCCCTCTGACGAACTGCATAAAAGTGATCCCTCTCTTACCAACTGCATAAAAGTGATCCCTGTCTTACCAACTGCATTAAAGTGATCCCTCTCTTACCAACAGCATAAAAGTGATCCCTCTCTGACCAACTGCATAAAAGTGATCCCTCTCTGACCAACTGCATAAAAGTGATCCCTCTCTGATTAGCTGCATAAAAGTGATCCCTCTCTGACCAACTGCAGATAAGTGATTTCTCTCTTACCAACTGCATAAAAGTGATCCCTCTCTTACCAACTGCATAAAAGTGATCCCTCTGACAAACTGCATAAAAGTGATCCCTCTGACAAACTGCATAAAAGTGATCCCTCTCTTACCTAATTCATAAAAGTGATCACTCTCTGACAAACTGCAAAAAGTGATCCCTCTGATCAACTGCATAAAAGTGATCCCTCTGATCAACTGCATAAAAGTGATCCCACTCTGACAAACTGCATAAAAGTGATCCCTCTCTGACCAACTGCATAAAAGTGATCCCTCTCTGACCAACTGCATAAAAGTGATCCCTCTGATCAACTGCATAAAAGTGATCCCTCTCTTGTTTACTGCATAAAAGTGATCCCTCTGATCAACTGCATAAAAGTGATCCCTCTGATCAACTGCATAAAAGTGATCCCTCTGATTAACTGCATAAAAGTGATCCCTCTAATCAATTGCATAAAAGTGTTCCCTCTCTTACCAACTGAATAAAAGTGATCCCTCTCTGACCAACAGCATAAAAGTGATCCCTCTCTTTTTTACTACATAAAAGTGATCCTCATGAACTGCATAAAAGTGATTCCTCTCATAAACTGCATAAAAGTTATCCCTCTCTAACCAATTGCATAAAAATGATCCCTCTTACCAACTGCATAAAAGTGATCCCTATCCTACCAACTGCATAAAACTGATCCTTCTCTTACCAACTGCATGAAAGTGATCCCTCTCTGATCAACTGCATGAAAGTGATCCCACTCTTACCAACTGCATAAAAGTGATCCCTCTCTGACCAACTGCATAAAAGTGATCCCTCTCTTACCAACTGCATAAAAGTGATCCCTCTCTGACCAACTCCATCAAAGTGATCCCTCTCTTACCTACTGCATAAAAGTGATCCCTCTGTTATCCACTGCATAAAAGTGATCCCTCTCTGACCAACTGCATAAAAGTGATCCCTCTCTTACCAACTGCATAAAAGTGATCCCTATCTGACCAACAGCATAAAAGTGACCCCTCTCTTTTTTACTACATAAAAGTGATCCTCATAAACTGCATAAAAGTTATCCCTCTCTTACCAATTGCATAAAAATGATCCATCCTACCAACTGCAAAAAGTGATCCTTCTCTTACCAACTGCATAAAAGTGATCCCTCTCTGACCAACTGCATAAAAGTGATCCCCCTCTTACCAACTGCAAAAAAGTGATCCCTCTCTGACCAATGGCATAAAAGTGATCCCTCTCTGACCAACGGCATAAAAGTGATCCCTCTCTGACCAACGGCATAAAAGTGATCCCTCTCTGACCAACGGAATAAAAGTGATCCCTCTCTGACCAACTGCATAAAAGTGATCCCTCTCTGACCAACTGCATAAAAGTAATCTCTCTCTTACAAACTGCCTAAAAGTGATCCCTCTGATCAACTGCCTAAAAGTGATCCCTCTGATCAACTGCCTAAAAGTGATCCCTGTGATCAACTGCCTAAAAGTGATCCCTCTGATCAACTGCCTAAAAGTGATCCCTCTGATCAACTGCCTAAAAGTGATCCCTCTGATCAACTGCCTAAAAGTGATCCCTCTGATCAACTGCCTAAAAGTTATCCCTTTGATCAACTGCCTAAAAGTGATCCCTCTGATCAACTGCCTAAAAGTGATCCCTCTGATCAACTGCATAAAAGTGATCCCTCTGATCAACTGCATAAAAGTGATCCCTCTGATCAATTGCATAAAAGTGATCCCTCTTTTATCCACTGCATAAAAGTGATCCCTCTCTGACCAACTGCATAAAAGTGATCCCTCTCTGACCAACTGCATAAAAGTGATCCCTCTCTGACAAACTGCATAAAAGTGATCCCAATCTGACCAACTGCATAAAAGTGATCCCTATCTGACCAACTGCATAAAAGTGATCCCTCTGATCAACTGCATAAAAGTGATCCCTCTCTTGTTAACTGCATAAAAGTGATCCCTCTCTTGTTTACTGCATAAAAGTGATCCCTCTGATCAACTGCATAAAAGTGATCCCTCTGATCAACTGCATAAAAGTGATCCCTCTGATCAACTGCATAAAAGTGATCCCTCTGATCAACTGCATAAAAGTGATCCCTCTGATCAACTGCATAAAAGTGATCCCTCTGTTATCCACTGCATAAAAGTGATCCCTCTCTGACCAACTGCATAAAAGTGATCCCTCTCTTACCAACTGCATAAAAGTGACCCCTCTCTTTTTTACTACATAAAAGTGATCCTCATCAACTGCATAAAAGTGATTCCTCTCATAAACTGCATAAAAGTGATCCCTCTCTGACAAACTGCATAAAAGTGATCCCAATCTGACCAACTGCATAAAAGTGATCCCTATCTGACCAACTGCATAAAAGTGATCCCTCTGATCAACTGCATAAAAGTGATCCCTCTCTTGTTTACTGCATAAAAGTGATCCCTCTGATCAACTGCATAAAAGTGATCCCTCTGATCAACTGCATAAAAGTGATCCCTCTGATCAACTGCCTAAAAGTTATCCCTTTGATCAACTGCCTAAAAGTGATCCCTCTGATCAACTGCCTAAAAGTGATCCCTCTGATCAACTGCATAAAAGTGATCCCTCTGATCAACTGCATAAAAGTGATCCCTCTGATCAACTGCATAAAAGTGATCCCTCTGATCAACTGCATAAAAGTGATCCCTCTGATCAACTGCATAAAAGTGATCCCTCTGTTATCCACTGCATAAAAGTGATCCCTCTCTGACCAACTGCATAAAAGTGATCCCTCTCTGACCAACAGCATAAAAGTGATCCCTCTCTTTTTTACTACATAAAAGTGATCCTCATCAACTGCATAAAAGTGATTCCTCTCATAAACTGCATAAAAGTTATCCCTCTCTTACCAATTGCATAAAAATGATCCCTCTTACCAACTGCATAAGAGTGATCCCTATCCTACCAACTGCATAAAAGTGATCCTTCTCTTACCAACTGCATAAAAGTGATCCCTCTCTGACCAACTGCATAAAAGTGATCCCTCTCTTACCAACTACATAAAAGTGATCCCTCCCTGACCAACTGCAAAAAAGTGACCCCTCTCTTACCAACTGCATAAAAGTGATCCCTCTCTGACTAACTGCATCAAAGTGGTTCCTTTCTTCTTTACTCCATAAAAGTGATCCCTCTCTGACTAACTGCATAAAAGTGATCCCTCTCTGACCAACTACATAAAAGTGATCCCTCTCTGACCAACTGCAGAAAAGTGGTCCCTCTCTGACCAACTGCATAAGAGTGATCCCTCTCTGACCAACTGCATAAAAGTGATCCCTCTCTGACCAACTGCATAAAAGTGATCCCTCTCTGATAAACTGCATAAAAATGATCCCTCTCTTACCAACTGCATAAAAGTGATCCCTCTCTTACCAACTGCATAAAAGTGATCCCACTCTGACCAACAGCATAAAATGGGTCCCTCTCTTTTTTACTACATAAAAGTGATCCTCAAACTGCATAAAAGTTATCCCTCTTACCAACTGCATAAAAGTGATCCCTCTCTTACCAACTGCATAAAAGTGATCCCTCTCTTACCAACTACATAAAAGTGATCCCTCTCTGACCAACTGCATAAAAGTGATCCCTCTGACCAACAGCATAAAAGTGATCCCTCTCTGACCAACTGCATAAAAGTGATCCCTCTCTGACCAACTGCATAAAAGTGATCCCTCTGACCTACTGCATAAAAGTGATCCCTCTCTTACCAACTGCATAAAAGTGATCCCTTTCTTACCAACTGCATAAAAGTGATCCCTTTCTTACCAACTGCATAAAAGTGATCCCTTTCTTACCAACTGCATAAAAGTGATCCCTCTCTTATCAACAGCGTAAAAGTGATCCCTCTCTGACCAACAGCATAAAAGTGATCCCTCTCTGACCAACTGCATAAAAGTGATCCCTCTCTGACCAACTGCATAAAAGTGATCCCTCTCTGATTAGCTGCATAAAAGTGATCCCTCTCTGACTAACTGCAGAAAAGTGATCCCTCTCTTACCAACTGCATACCAGTGATCCCTCTTACCAACTGCATAAAAGTGATCCCTCTCTTACCAAATGCATAAAAGTGATCACTCTCTGACAAACTGCATAAAAGTGATCCCTCTCTGACAAACTGCATAAAAGTGATCCCTCTCTGACCAACTGCATAAAAGTGATCCCTCTCTGACCAACTGCATAAAAGTGATCCCTCTGATCAACTGCTTAAAAGTTATCCCTCTGATCAACTGCATAAAATTGATCCCTCTAATCAATTGCATAAAAGTAATCCCTCTCTTACCAACTGCATAAAAGTGATCCCTCTGTTATCCACGGCATAAAAGTGATCCCTCTCTGACCAACAGCATAAAAGTGATCCCTCTCTTTTTTACTACATAAAAGTGAACCTCTTCAACTGCGTAAAAGTGATTCCTCTCATAAACTGCAAAAAAGTTATCCCTCTCATACCAATTGCATAAAAATTATCCCTCTTACCAACTGCATAAAAGTGATCCCTATCCTACCAACTGCATAAAAGTGATCCCTCACTTACCAACTGCATTAAAGTGATCCCTCTCTGATCAACTGCATAAAAGTGATCCCTCTCTGACCAACTGCATAAAAGTGATCCCTCTCTGACGAACTGCATAAAAGTGATTCCTCTCTTACCAACTGCATAAAAGTGATCCCTCTCTGACCAACTGCATAAAAGTGATCCCTCTCTGACCAAATGCATAAAAATGATCCCTCTCTGACCAAATGCATAAAAATGATCCCTCTCTTACCAACTGCATAAAAGGGATCCCTTTCTTACCAACTGCATAAAAGGGATTCCTCTCTTACCAACTGCATTAAAGTGATCACTCTCTGACCAATTGCATAAAAGTGATCCCTCTCTGACCAACAGCATAAAAGTGATCCCTCTCTGACCAACTGCATAAAAGTGATCCCTCTCTTACCAACTGCATAAAAGTGATCCCTCTCTGACCAAATGCATAAAAGTGATCCCTCTCCGACCAACTGCATGAATGTGATCCCTCTCTGACCAACTGTAAAAAAGTGATCCCTCTCTGACCAACTGCATAAAAGTGATCCCTCTCTGACTAACTGCATCAAAGTGGTCCCTTTCTTGCTTACTCCATAAAAGTGATCCCTCTCTAACCAACAGCATAAAAGTGATCCCTCTCTGACCAAGTGCAAAAAAATGATCCCTCTCTTACCAACTGCATAAAAGTGATTCCTCTCTGACAAACTGCATAAAAGTGAACCCTCTCTTACCAAATGCATAAAAGTGATCCTTCTGATCAACTGCATAAATGTGATCCCTCTCTTATCAACTGCATAAAAGTGATCCCTCTCTGACCAACTGCATAAAAGTGATCCCTGTGATCAACTGCATAAAAGTGATTCCTCTCTGACCAACTGCATAAAAGTGATCCCTCTTATCAACTGCATAAAAATGCTCCCTCTCTGATCAACTGCATAAAAGTAATCCCTCTCTTACCAACTGCATAAAAGTGATTCCTCTCTGACCAACTGCATAAAGGTGATTCCTCTCATAAACTGCATAAAAGTTATCCCTCTCTTACCAACTGCATAAAAGTGATCCCTCTCTGACCAACAGCATAAAATGGGTCCCTCTCTTTTTTACTACATAAAAGTGATGCTCATAAACTGCATAAAAGTTATCCCTCTCTTACCAATTGCATAAAAATGATCCCTCTTACCAAGTGCATAAAAGTGATCCCTATCCTAACAACTTCATAAAAGTGATCCCTCTCTTATCAACTGCATAAAAGTGATCCCTCTCTGACCAAATGCATAAAAGTGATCCCTCTCCGACCAACTGCATAAATGTGATCCCTCTCTGACCAACTGCAAAAAAGTGATCCCTCTCTGACCAGCTGCATAAAAGTGATCCCTCTCTGACTAACTGCATCAAAGTGGTCCCTTTCTTGTTTACTCCATAAAAGTGATCCTTCTCTAACCAACAGCATAAAAGTGGTCCCTCTCTTGTTTACTACATAAAAGTGATCCCTCTCTGACCAACTGCAAAAAAGTGATCCCTCTCTTACCAACTGCATAAAAGTTATCCCTCTCTGACCAACTGCATAAAAGTGATCCCTCTCTGACCAACTGCATAAAAGTGATCCCTCTGACAAACTGCATAAAAGTGATCCCTCTCTGACCAACTGCATAAAAGTGATCCCTCTCTGACCAACTGTATAAAAGTGATCCCTCTCTTACCAACTGCATAAAAGTGATCCCTATCTTACCAACTGCATAAAAGTGATCCCTCTCTTACCAAATGCATTAAAGTGATCCCTCTCTTACCAACAGCATAAAAGTGATCCCTCTCTGACCAACAGCATAAAAGTGATCCCTCTCTGACCAACTGCATAAAAGTGATCCCTCTCTGACCAACTGCATAAAAGTGATCCCTCTCTGACCAACTGCATAAAAGTGATCCCTCTCTGACCAACTGCATAAAAGTGATCCCTCTCTGATTAGCTGCATAAAAGTGATCCCTCTCTGACCAACTGTAGAAAAGTGATTTCTCTCTTACCAACTGCATAAAAGTGATCCCTCTCTTAACAACTGCAAAAAAGTGATCCCTCTGACCAACTGCATAAAAGTGATCCCTCTCTTACCAAATTCATAAAAGTGATCACTCTCTGACAAACTGCAAAAAGTGATCCCTCTCTGACAAACTGCATAAAAGTGATCCCACTCTGACAAACTGCATAAAAGTGATCCCTCTCTGACCAACTGCATAAAAGTGATACCTCTCTGACCAACTGCAAAAAAATGATCTCTCTCTTACCAACTGTATAAACGTGATCCTTCTGACAAACTGCATAAAAGTGATCCCTCTCTGACCAACTGCATAAAAGTGATCCCTCTCTGACCAACTGTATAAAAGTGATCCCTCTGACGAACTGCATAAAAGTGATCCCTCTCTTACCAACTGCATAAAAGTGATCCCTCTCTTACCAACAGCATTAAAGTGATCCCTCTCTTACCAACAGCATAAAAGTGATCCCTCTCGGACCAACAGCATAACAGTGATCCCTCTCTGACCAACTGCATAAAAGTGATCCCTCTCTGACCAACTGCATAAAAGTGATCCCTCTCTGACCAACTGCATAAAAGTGATCCCTCTCTGACCAACTGCAGAAAAGTGATTTCTCTCTTACCAACTGCATAAAAGTGATCCCTCTCTTACCAACTGCATAAAAGTGATCCCTCTGACCAACTGCATAAAAGTGATCCCTCTCTTACCAAATTCATAAAAGTGATCACTCTCTGACAAACTGCAAAAAGTGATCCCTCTTTGACAAACTGCATAAATGTGATCCCTCTGACCAACTGCATAAAAGTGATCCCACTCTGACAAACTGCATAAAAGTGATCCCTCTCTGACCAACTGCATAAAAGTGAACCCTCTGATCAACTGCATAAAAGTGATCCCTCTCTTGTTTACTGCATAAAAGTGATCCCTCTGATCAACTGCATAAAAGTGATCCCTCTGATCAACTGCATAAAAGTGATCCCTCTGATTAACTGCATAAAAGTGATCCCTCTAATCAATTGCATAAAAGTGATCCCTCTCTTACCAACTGCATAAAAGTGATCCCTCTGATTAACTGCATAAAAGTGATTCCTCTCATAAACTGCATAAAAGTGTTCCCTCTCTGACCAACTGCATAAAAGTGATCTCTCTCTTACCAACTGCATAAAAGTGATCCCTTTCTGACCAACAGCATAAAAGTGATCCCTCTCTTTTTTACTACATAAAACTGATCCTTCTCTTACCAACTGCATGAAAGTGATCCCTCTCTGATCAATTGCATAAAAGTGATCCCACTCTTACCAACTGCATAAAAGTGATCCCTCTCTGACCAACTGCATAAAAGTGATCCCTCTGTTATCCACTGCATAAAAGTGATCCCTCTGTTATCCACTGCATAAAAGTGATCCCTCTCTGACCAACTGCATAAAAGTGATCCCTCTCTGACCAACAGCATAAAATGGGTCCCTCTTTTTTACTACATAAAAGTGATCCTCATAAACTGCATAAAAGTTATCCCTCTCTTACCAATTGCATAAAAATGATCCCTCTTACCAACTGCATAAAAGTGATCCCTATCCTACCAACTGCATAAAAGTGATCCTTCTCTTACCAACTGCATAAAAGTGATCCCTCTCTGACCAACTGCATAAAAGTGATCCCTCTCTGACCAACTGCATAAAAGTGATCCCTCTCTGACCAACTGCATAAAAGTGATCCCTCTCTGACCAACTGCATAAAAGTGATCCCTCTCTGACCAACTGCATAAAAGTGATACCTCTCTGACCAACTGCATAAAAGTGATACCTCTCTGACCAACTGCATAAAAGTGATCCCTCTCTTACCAACTGCATAAAAGTTATCCCTCTCTTACCAACTGCATTAAAGTGATCCCTCTCTGACCAACTGCAGAAAAGTGATCCCTCTCTTACCAACTGCATAAAAGTGATCCCTCTGACCAACTGCATAAAAGTGATCCCTCTCTTACCAAATTCATAAAAGTGATCACTCTCTGACAAACTGCAAAAAGTGATCCCTCTCTGACAAACTGCATAAAAGTGATCCCTCTGACCAACTGCATAAAAGTGATCCCACTCTGACCAACTGCATAAAAGTGAACCCTCTGATCAACTGCATAAAAGTGATCCCTCTCTTGTTTACTGCATAAAAGTGATCCCTCTGATCAACTGCATAAAAGTGATCCCTCTGATCAACTGCATAAAAGTGATCCCTCTGATTAACTGCATAAAAGTGATCCCTCTAATCAATTGCATAAAAGTGATCCCTCTCTTACCAACTGCATAAAAGTGATCCCTTTCTGACCAACAGCATAAAAGTGATCCCTCTCTTTTTTACTACATAAAAGTGATCCTCATCAACTGCATAAAAGTGATTCCTCTCATAAACTGCATAAAAGTTATCCCTTTCTAACCAATTGCATAAAAATGATCCCTCTTACCAACTGCATAAAAGTGATCCCTATCCTACCAACTGCATAAAACTCATCCTTCTCTTACCAACTGCATGAAAGTGATCCCTCTCTGATCAACTGCATAAAAGTGATCCCACTCTTACCAACTGCATAAAAGTGATCCCTCTCTGACCAACAGCATAAAATGGGTCCCTCTCTTTTTTACTACATAAAAGTGATCCTCATAAACTGCATAAAAGTTATCCCTCTCTTACCAATTGCATAAAAATGATCCCTCTTACCAACTGCATAAAAGTGATCCCTATGCTACCAACTGCATAAAAGGGATCCTTCTCTTACCAACTGCATAAAAGTGATCCCTCTCTGACCAACTGCATAAAAGTGATCCCTCTCTTACCAACTGCATAAAAGTGATCTCTCTCTTACCAACTACATAAAAGTGATCCCTCTCTGACCAACTGCAAAAAAGTGACCCCTCTCTTACCAACTGCATAAAAGTGATCCCTCTCTGACCAACTGCATAAAAGTGATCCCTCTCTGACTAACTGCATCAAAGTGGTCCCTTTCTTGTTTACTTCATAAAAGTGATCGCTCTCTAACCAATTGCATAAAAGTGGTCCCTCTCTTGTTTACTACATAAAAGTGATCCCTCTCTGACCAACTGCAAAAAAGTGATCTCTCTCTTACCAACTGCATAAAAGTTATCCCTCTCTGACCAACTGCATAAAAGTGATCCCTCTCTGACCAACTGCATAAAAGTGATCCCTCTCTGACCAACTGCATAAAAGTGATCCCTCTCTGACCAACTGCATAAAAGTGATACCTCTCTGACCAACTGCATAAAATTGATCCCTCTCTTACCAACTGTATAAACGTGATCCCTTTGACAAACTGCATAAAAGTGATCGCTCTGACCAACTGCATAAAAGTGATCCCTCTCTGACCAACTGCATAAAAGTGATCCCTCTCTGACCAACTGCATAAAAGTGATACCTCTCTGACCAACTGCAAAAAAATGATCTCTCTCTTACCAACTGTATAAACGTGATCCTTCTGACAAACTGCATAAAAGTGATCCCTCTCTGACCAACTGCATAAAAGTGATCCCTCTCTGACCAACTGTATAAAAGTGATCCCTCTGACGAACTGCATAAAAGTGATCCCTCTCTTACCAACTGCATAAAAGTGATCCCTCTCTTACCAACTGCATTAAAGTGATCCCTCTCTTACCAACAGCATAAAAGTGATCCCTCTCTGACCAACAGCATAACAGTGATCCCTCTCTGACCAACTGCATAAAAGTGATCCCTCTCTGACCAACTGCATAAAAGTGATCCCTCTCTGACCAACTGCATAAAAGTGATCCCTCTCTGACCAACTGCAGAAAAGTGATCCCTCTCTGACCAACTGCATAAAAGTGATCTCTCTCTTACCAACTGCATAAAAGTGATCCCTTTCTGACCAACAGCATAAAAGTGATCCCTCTCTTTTTTACTACATAAAACTGATCCTTCTCTTACCAACTGCATGAAAGTGATCCCTCTCTGATCAATTGCATAAAAGTGATCCCACTCTTACCAACTGCATAAAAGTGATCCCTCTCTGACCAACTGCATGAAAGTGATCCCTCTGTTATCCACTGCATAAAAGTGATCCCTCTGTTATCCACTGCATAAAAGTGATCCCTCTCTGACCAACTGCATAAAAGTGATCCCTCTCTGACCAACAGCATAAAATGGGTCCCTCTTTTTTACTACCTAAAAGTGATCCTCATAAACTGCATAAAAGTTATCCCTCTCTTACCAATTGCATAAAAATGATCCCTCTTACCAACTGCATAAAAGTGATCCCTATCCTACCAACTGCATAAAAGTGATCCTTCTCTTACCAACTGCATAAAAGTGATCCCTCTCTGACCAACTGCATAAAAGTGATCCCTCTCTGACCAACTGCATAAAAGTGATCCCTCTCTGACCAACTGCAGAAAAGTGATTTCTCTCTTACCAACTGCATAAAAGTGATCCCTCTCTTACCAACTGCATAAAAGTGATCCCTCTGACCAACTGCATAAAAGTGATCCCTCTCTTACCAAATTCATAAAAGTGATCACTCTCTGACAAACTGCAAAAAGTGATCCCTCTTTGACAAACTGCATAAATGTGATCCCTCTGACCAACTGCATAAAAGTGATCCCACTCTGACAAACTGCATAAAAGTGATCCCTCTCTGACCAACTGCATAAAAGTGAACCCTCTGATCAACTGCATAAAAGTGATCCCTCTCTTGTTTACTGCATAAAAGTGATCCCTCTGATCAACTGCATAAAAGTGATCCCTCTGATCAACTGCATAAAAGTGATCCCTCTGATTAACTGCATAAAAGTGATCCCTCTAATCAATTGCATAAAAGTGATCCCTCTCTTACCAACTGCATAAAAGTGATCCCTCTGATTAACTGCATAAAAGTGATTCCTCTCATAAACTGCATAAAAGTGTTCCCTCTCTGACCAACTGCATAAAAGTGATCTCTCTCTTACCAACTGCATAAAAGTGATCCCTTTCTGACCAACAGCATAAAAGTGATCCCTCTCTTTTTTACTACATAAAACTGATCCTTCTCTTACCAACTGCATGAAAGTGATCCCTCTCTGATCAATTGCATAAAAGTGATCCCACTCTTACCAACTGCATAAAAGTGATCCCTCTCTGACCAACTGCATAAAAGTGATCCCTCTGTTATCCACTGCATAAAAGTGATCCCTCTGTTATCCACTGCATAAAAGTGATCCCTCTCTGACCAACTGCATAAAAGTGATCCCTCTCTGACCAACAGCATAAAATGGGTCCCTCTTTTTTACTACATAAAAGTGATCCTCATAAACTGCATAAAAGTTATCCCTCTCTTACCAATTGCATAAAAATGATCCCTCTTACCAACTGCATAAAAGTGATCCCTATCCTACCAACTGCATAAAAGTGATCCTTCTCTTACCAACTGCATAAAAGTGATCCCTCTCTGACCAACTGCATAAAAGTGATCCCTCTCTGACCAACTGCATAAAAGTGATCCCTCTCTGACCAACTGCATAAAAGTGATCCCTCTCTGACCAACTGCATAAAAGTGATCCCTCTCTGACCAACTGCATAAAAGTGATACCTCTCTGACCAACTGCATAAAAGTGATACCTCTCTGACCAACTGCATAAAAGTGATCTCTCTCTTACCAACTGCATAAAAGTGATCCCTCTCTTACCAACTGCATAAAAGTTATCCCTCTCTTACCAACTGCATTAAAGTGATCCCTCTCTGACCAACTGCATAAAAGTGATCCCTCTCTGACCAACTGCAGAAAAGTGATCCCTCTCTTACCAACTGCATAAAAGTGATCCCTCTGACCAACTGCATAAAAGTGATCCCTCTCTTACCAAATTCATAAAAGTGATCACTCTCTGACAAACTGCAAAAAGTGATCCCTCTCTGACAAACTGCATAAAAGTGATCCCTCTGACCAACTGCATAAAAGTGATCCCACTCTGACCAACTGCATAAAAGTGAACCCTCTGATCAACTGCATAAAAGTGATCCCTCTGATCAACTGCATAAAAGTGATCCCTCTGATCAACTGCATAAAAGTGATCCCTCTGATTAACTGCATAAAAGTGATCCCTCTAATCAATTGCATAAAAGTGATCCCTCTCTTACCAACTGCATAAAAGTGATCCCTCTGTTATCCACTGATTAAAAGTGTTCCGTCTCTGACCAACTGCATAAAAGTGATCTCTCTCTTACCAACTGCATAAAAGTGATCCCTTTCTGACCAACAGCATAAAAGTGATCCCTCTCTTTTTTACTACATAAAAGTGATCCTCATCAACTGCATAAAAGTGATTCCTCTCATAAACTGCATAAAAGTTATCCCTTTCTAACCAATTGCATAAAAATGATCCCTCTTACCAACTGCATAAAAGTGATCCCTATCCTACCAACTGCATAAAACTCATCCTTCTCTTACCAACTGCATGAAAGTGATCCCTCTCTGATCAACTGCATAAAAGTGATCCCACTCTTACCAACTGCATAAAAGTGATCCCTCTCTGACCAACTGCATAAGTGATCCCTCTGTTATCCACTGCATAAAAGTGATCCCTCTCTTACCAACTGCACAAAAGTGATCCCTCTCTTACCAACAGCATAAAATGGGTCCCTCTTTTTTACTACATAAAAGTGATCCTCATAAACTGCATAAAAGTTATCCCTCTCTTACCAATTGCATAAAAATGATCCCTATTACCAACTGCATAAAAGTGATCCCTATCCTACCAACTGCATAAAAGTGATCCTTCTCTTACCAACTGCATAAAAGTGATCCCTCTCTGACCAACTGCATAAAAGTGATCCCTCTCTGACCAACTGCATAAAAGTGATCCCTCTCTGACCAACTGCATAAAAGTGATCCCTCTCTGACCAACTGCATAAAAGTGATCCCTCTCTGACCAACTGCATGAAAGTGATCCCTCTCTGACCAACTGCATAAAAGTGATCCCTCTCTGACCAACTGCATAAAAGTGATACCTCTCTGACCAACTGCATAAAAGTGATCTCTCTCTTACCAACTGTATAAACGTGATCCGTCTGACAAACTGCATAAAAGTGATCACTCTCTTACCAACTGCATAAAAGTGATCCCTCTGACCAACTGCATAAAAGTGATCCCTCTCTTACCAACTGCATAAAAGTGATCCCTCTCTTACCAACTGCATTAAAGTGATCCCTCTCTGACCAACTGCATAAAAGTGATCCCTCTCTGACCAACTGCAGAAAAGTGATCCCTCTCTTACCAACTGCATAAAAGTGATCCCTCTGACCAACTGCATAAAAGTGATCGCTCTGATCAAATGCATAAAAGTGATCCCTCTGATCAACTGCATAAAAGTGATCCCTCTGATCAACTGCATAAAAGTGATCTCTCTCTTCTTTACTGCTTAAAAGTGATCCCTCTGATCAACTGCATAAAAGTGATCCCTCTGATCAACTGCATAAAAGTGATCCCTCTCTGACCAACTGCATAAAAGTGATCCCTCTGATCAACTGCATAAAAGTGATCTCTCTCTTCTTTACTGCTTAAAAGTGATCCCTCTGATCAACTGCATAAAAGTGATCCCTCTGATCAACTGCATAAAAGTGATCCCTCTCTGATCAACTGCATAAAAGTGATCCCTATGATCAAGTGCATAAAAGTGATCCCTCTGATCAAGTGCATAAAAGTGATCCCTCTCTTACCAACGGCATAAAACTTATCCTTCTCTTACCAACTGCATAAAAGTGATCCCTCTCTGACCAACTGCATAAAAGTGATCCCTCTCTTACCAACTGCATGAAAGTGATCCCTCTCTGATCAACTGCATGAAAGTGATCCCTCCCTTACCAACTGCATAAAAGTGATCCCTCTCTGACCAACTGCAAAAAAGTGATCCCATTCTTACCAACTGCATAAAAGTGATCCCTCTGACCAACTGCATAAAAGTGATCGCTCTCTGACAAACTGCATAAAAGTTATCCCTCTCTGACCAACTGCATGAAAGTGATACCTCTCTGACCAACTGCACAAAAGTGATCTCTCTCTTACCAACTGTATAAACGTGATCCCTCTGACAAACTGCATAAAAGTGATCACTCTCTTACCAACTGCATAAAAGAGATCCCTCTGACAAACTGCATAACAGTTATCCCTATCTTACCAACTGCATAAAAGTGATCCCTCTCTTACCAACTGCATTAAAGTGATCCCTCTCTGACCAACTGCATAAAAGTGATCCCTCTCTTACCAACTGCATAAAAGTGATCCCTCTGACCAACTGCATAAAAGTGATCCCTCTCTGACAAACTGCATAAAAGTGATCCCTCTCTGACCAACTGCATAAAAGTGATCCCTCTGACCAACTGCATAAAAGTGATCGCTCTCTGACAAACTGCATAAAAGTGATCCCTCTGATCAACTGCATAAAAGTGATCCCTCTGATCAACTGCATAAAAGTGATCCCTCTGATCAACTGCATAAAAGTGATCCCTCTGATCAACTGCATAAAAGTGATCCCTCTGATCAACTGCATAAAAGTGATCCCTCTGATCAACTGCATAAAAGTGATCCCTCTGATCAACTGCATAAAACTGATCCCTCTGATCAACTGCATAAAACTGATCCCTCTGATCAACTGCATAAAACTGATCCCTCTCTTGTTTACTGCTTAAAAGTGATCCCTCTTATCAACTGCATAAAAGTGATCCCTCTCTTGTTTACTGCATAAAAGTGATCCCTCTGACCAACTGCATAAAAGTGATCACTCTCTGACAAACTGCATAAAAGTGATCCCTCTCTGACCAACTGCATGAAAGTGATCCCTCTCTGACCAACTGCATAAAAGTGATCCCTCTCTGACCAACTGCATAAAAGTGATACCTCTCTGACCAACTGCACAAAAGTGATCTCTCTCTTACCAACTGTATAAACGTGATCCCTCTGACAAACTGCATAAAAGTGATCACTCTCTTACCAACTGCATAAAAGTGATCCCACTGACAAACTGCATAAAAGTGATCCCTCTCTTACCAACTGCATAAAAGTGATCCCTCTCTTACCAACTGCATAAAAGTGATCCCTCTCTTACCAACTGCATAAAAGTGATACCTCTCTGACCAACTGCATAAAAGTGATCCCTCTCTTACCAAATGCATAAAAGTGATCCCTCTCTTGTTTACTGTATAAAAGTGATCCCTCTGATAAACTGCATAAAAGTGATCCCTCTGATCAACTGCATAAAAGTGATCCCTCTCTTGTTTACTGCCTAAAAGAGATCCTTCTGATCAACTGCATAAAAGTGATCCCTCTGATCAACTGCATAAAAGTGATCCCTCTCTGACCAACTGCATAAAAGTGATCCCACTCTGACCAACAGCATAAAATGGGTCCCTCTCTTTTTTACTACATAAAAGTGATCCTCAAACTGCATAAAAGTTATCCGTCTTACCAACTGCATAAAAGTGATCCCTCTCTTACCAACTGCATAAAAGTGATCCCTCTCTTACCAACTACATAAAAGTGATCCCTCTCTGACCAACTGCAAAAAAGTGACCCCTCTCTTACCAACTGCATAAAAGTGATCCCTCTCTGACCAACTGCATAAAAGTGATCCCTCTGACCAACAGCATAAAAGTGATCCCTCTCTGACCAACTGCATAAAAGTGATCCCTCTCTGACCAACTGCATAAAAGTGATCATTCTCTTTTTTACTACATAAAAGTGATCCTCATCAACTGCATAAAAGTGATCCCTCTGACCAACTGCATAAAAGTGATTCCTCTCTGACCAACTGCATAAAAGTGATCCCTCTGACCAACTGCATAAAAGTGATCCCTCTCTTACCAACTGCATAAAAGTGATCCCTTTCTTACCAACTGCATAAAAGTGATCCCTCTCTTATCAACAGCGTAAAAGTGATCCCTCTCTGACCAACAGCATAAAAGTGATCCCTCTCTGACCAACTGCATAAAAGTGATCCCTCTCTGACCAACTGCATAAAAGTGATCCCTCTCTGACCAACTGCATAAAAGTGATCCCTCTCTGACCAACTGCATAAAAGTGATACCTCTCTGACCAACTGCATAAAAGTGATCTCTCTCTTACCAACTGTATAAACGTGATCCCTCTCTTACCAAATGCATAAAAGTGATCACTCTCTGACAAACTGCATAAAAGTGATCCCTCTCTGACAAACTGCATAAAAGTGATCCCTCTCTGACCAACTGCATAAAAGTGATCCCTCTGATCAACTGCATAAAAGTTATCCCTCTGATCAACTGCATAAAATTGATCCCTCTAATCAATTGCATAAAAGTAATCCCTCTCTTACCAACTGCATAAAAGTGATCCCTCTGTTATCCACGGCATAAAAGTGATCCCTCTCTGACCAACAGCATAAAAGTGATCCCTCTCTTTTTTACTACATAAAAGTGAACCTCTTCAACTGCGTAAAAGTGATTCCTCTCATAAACTGCAAAAAAGTTATCCCTCTCATACCAATTGCATAAAAATTATCCCTCTTACCAACTGCATAAAAGTGATCCCTATCCTACCAACTGCATAAAAGTGATCCCTCACTTACCAACTGCATTAAAGTGATCCCTCTCTGATCAACTGCATAAAAGTGATCCCTCTCTGACCAACTGCATAAAAGTGATCCCTCTCTGACGAACTGCATAAAAGTGATTCCTCTCTTACCAACTGCATAAAAGTGATCCCTCTCTGACCAACTGCATAAAAGTGATCCCTCTCTGACCAAATGCATAAAAATGATCCCTCTCTTACGAACTGCATAAAAGGGATCCCTCTCTTACCAACTGCATAAAAGGGATTCCTCTCTTACCAACTGCATTAAAGTGATCACTCTCTGACCAATTGCATAAAAGTGATCCCTCTCTGACCAACAGCATAAAAGTGATCCCTCTCTGACCAACTGCATAAAAGTGATCCCTCTCTTATCAACTGCATAAAAGTGATCCCGCTCTTACCAACTGCATAAAAGTGATCCCTCTCTGACCAAATGCATAAAAGTGATCCCTCTCCGACCAACTGCATGAATGTGATCCCTCTCTGACCAACTGTAAAAAAGTGATCCCTCTCTGACCAACTGCATAAAAGTGATCCCTCTCTGACTAACTGCATCAAAGTGGTCCCTTTCTTGGTTACTCCATAAAAGTGATCCCTCTCTAACCAACAGCATAAAAGTGATCCCTCTCTGACCAAGTGCAAAAAAATGATCCCTCTCTTACCAACTGCATAAAAGTGATACCTCTCTGACAAACTGCATAAAAGTGAACCCTCTCTTACCAAATGCATAAAAGTGATCCTTCTGATCAACTGCATAAATGTGATCCCTCTCTTATCAACTGCATAAAAGTGATCCCTCTCTGACCAACTGCATAAAAGTGATCCCTGTGATCAACTGCATAAAAGTGATGCCTCTGATCAACTGCATAAAAGTGATCCCTCTTATCAACTGCATAAAAATGCTCCCTCTCTGACCAACTGCATAAAAGTGATCCCTCTCTGACCAACAGCATAAAAGTGATCCCTCTCTTTTTTACTACATAAAAGTGATCCTCATCAACTGCATAAAAGTGATTCCTCTCATAAACTGCATAAAAGTTATCCCTCTCTTACCAACTGCATAAAAGTAATCCCTCTCTTTCCAACAGCATAAAATGGGTCCCTCTCTTTTTTACTACATAAAAGTGATGCTCATAAACTGCATAAAAGTTATCCCTCTCTTACCAATTGCATAAAAATGATCCCTCTTACCAAGTGCATAAAAGTGATCCCTATCCTAACAACTTCATAAAAGTGATCCCTCTCTTATCAACTGCATAAAAGTGATCCCTCTCTGACCAAATGCATAAAAGTGATCCCTTTCCGACCAACTGCATAAATGTGATCCCTCTCTGACCAACTGCAAAAAAGTTATCCCTCTCTGACCAACTGCATAAAAGTGATCCCTCTCTGACTAACTGCATCAAAGTGGTCCCTTTCTTGTTTACTCCATAAAAGTGATCCTTCTCTAACCAACAGCATAAAAGTGGTCCCTCTCTTGTTTACTACATAAAAGTGATCCCTCTCTGACCAACTGCAAAAAAGTGATCCCTCTCTTACCAACTGCATAAAAGTTATCCCTCTCTGACCAACTGCATAAAAGTGATCCCTCTCTGACCAACTGCATAAAAGTGATCCCTCTCCGACCAACTGCATAAATGAGATCCCTCTCTGACCAACTGCAAAAAAGTGATCCCTCTCTGACCAACTGCATAAAGTGATCCCTCTCTTACCAATTGCATAAAAATGATCCCTCTTACCAACTGCATAAAAGTGATCCCTATGCTACCAACTGCATAAAAGTGATCCTTCTCTTACCAACTGCATAAAAGTGATCCCTCTCTGACCAACTGCATAAAAGTGATCCCTCTCTGACCAACTGCATAAAAATGATCCCTCTCTTACCAACTGCATAAAAGTGAACCCTCTCTTCCCAACTATATAAAAGTGATCCCTCTCTGCCCAACTGCAAAAAAGTGACCCCTCTCTTACCAACTGCATAAAAGTGATCCCTCTCTGACCAACTGCATGAAAGTGATCTCTCTCTGACTAACTGCATCAAAGTAGTCCCTTTCTTGTTTACTTCATAAAAGTGATCCCTCTCTGACCAACTGCAAAAAAGTGATCCCTCTCTTACCAACTGCATAAAAGTGATCCCCCTGACAAACTGCATAAAAGTGATCCCTCTCTGACCAACTGCATAAAAGTGATCCCTCTCTGACCAACTGTATAAAAGTGATCCCTCTCTTACCAACTGCATAAAAGTGATCCCTATCTTACCAACTGCATAAAAGTGATCCCTCTCTTACCAAATGCATAAAAGTGATCCCTCTCCGACCAACTGCATAAATGAGATCCCTCTCTGACCAACTGCAAAAAAGTGATCCCTCTCTGACCAACTGCATAAAGTGATCCCTCTCTTACCAATTGCATAAAAATGATCCCTCTTACCAACTGCATAAAAGTGATCCCTATGCTACCAACTGCATAAAAGTGATCCTTCTCTTACCAACTGCATAAAAGTGATCCCTCTCAGACCAACTGCATAAAAGTGATCCCTCTCTGACCAACTGCATAAAAATGATCCCTCTCTTACCAACTGCATAAAAGTGAACCCTCTCTTACCAACTATATAAAAGTGATCCCTCTCTGCCCAACTGCAAAAAAGTGACCCCTCTCTTACCAACTGCATAAAAGTGATCCCTCTCTGACCAACTGCATGAAAGTGATCTCTCTCTGACTAACTGCATCAAAGTGGTCCCTTTCTTGTTTACTTCATAAAAGTGATCCCTCTCTGACCAACTGCAAAAAAGTGATCCCTCTCTTACCAACTGCATGAAAGTTATCCCTCTCTGACCAACTGCATAAAAGTGATCCCTCTCTGACCAACTGCATAAAAGTGATCCCTCTGACAAACTGCATAAAAGTGATCCCTCTCTGACCAACTGCATAAAAGTGATCCCTCTCTGACCAACTGTATAAAAGTGATCCCTCTCTTACCAACTGCATAAAAGTGATCCCTATCTTACCAACTGCATAAAAGTGAACCCTCTCTTACCAACAGCATAAAAGTGATCCCTCTCTAACCAACAGCATAAAAGTGATCCCTCTCTGACCAACTGCATAAAAGTGATCCCTCTCTGACCAACTGCATAAAAGTGATCCCTCTCTGACCAACTGCATAAAAGTGATCCCTCTCTGATTAGCTGCATAAAAGTGATCCCTCTCTGACACACTGCAGAAAAGTGATTTCTCTCTTACCAACTGCATAAAAGTGATCCCTCTCTTACCAAATTCATAAAAGTGATCACTCTCTGACAAACTGCAAAAAGTGATCCCTCTCTGACAAACTGCATAAAAGTTATCCCTCTGACCAACTGCATAAAAGTGATCCCACTCTGACAAACTGCATAAAAGTGATCCCACTCTGACAAACTGCATAAAAGTGATCCCTCTCTGACCAACTGCATAAAAGTGAACCTTCTGATCAACTGCATAAAAGTGATCCCTCTCTTGTTTACTGCATAAAAGTGATCCCTCTGATCAACTGCATAAAAGTGATCCCTCTGATCAACTGCATAAAAGTGATCCCTCTGATTAACTGCATAAAAGTGATCCCTCTAATCAATTGCATAAAAGTGATCCCTCTGTTATCCACTGCATAAAAGTGTTCCCTCTCTGACCAACTGCATAAAAGTGATCCCACTCTTACCAACTGCATAAAAGTGATCCCTCTCTGACCAACAGCATAAAAGTGATCTTTCTCTGTTTTACTACATAAAAGTGATCCTCATCAACTGCATAAAAGTGATTCCTCTCATAATCTGCATAAAAGTTATCCCTCTCTAACCAATTGCATAAAAATGATCCCTCTTACCAACTGCATAAAAGTGATCCCTATCCTACCAACTGCATAACACTGATCCTTCTCTTACCAACTGCATGAAAGTGATCCCTCTCTGATCAACTGCATAAAAGTGATCCCACTCTTACCAAGTGCATAAAAGTGATCCCTCTCTGACCAACTGCATAAAAGTGATCCCTCTCTACCAACTGCATAAAAGTGATCCCTCTCTGACCAACTCCATCAAAGTGATCCCTCTCTTACCAACTGCATAAAAGTGATCCCTCTGTTATCCACTGCATAAAAGTGATCCCTCTCTGACCAACTGCATAAAAGTGATCCCTCTCTTACCAACTGCACAAAAGTGATCACTCTCTGACCAACAGCATAAAATGGGTCCCTCTTTTTTACTACTTAAAATGATCCTCATAAACTGCATAAAAGTTATCCCTCTCTTACCAATTGCATAAAAATGATCCCTCTTACCAACTGCATAAAAGTGATCTCTATCCTACCAACTGCATAAAAGTGATCCTTCTCTTACCAACTGCATAAAAGTGATCCCTCTCTGACCAACTGCATAATAGTGATCCCTCTCTGACCAACTGCATAAAAGTGATCCCTCACTGACCAACTGCATAAAAGTGATCCCTCACTGACCAACTGCATAAAAGTGATCCCTCTCTGACCAACTGCATAAAAGTGATCCCTCTCTGACCAACTGCATGAAAGTGATCCCTCTCTGACCAACTGCATGAAAGTGATCCCTCTCTGACCAACTGCATAAAAGTGATACCTCTCTGACCAACTGCATAAAAGTGATCTCTCTCTTACCAACTGTATAAACGTGATCCCTCTGACAAACTGCATAACAGTGATCACTCTCTTACCAACTGCATAAAAGTGATCCCTCTGACAAACTGCATAAAAGTGATCGCTCTCTGACAAACTGCATAAAAGTGATCCCTCTGATCAACTGCATAAAAGTGATCCCTCTGATCAACTGCATAAAAGTGATCCCTCTGATCAACTGCATAAAAGTGATCCCTCTGATCAACTGCATAAAAGTGATCCCACTCTTGTTTACTGCATAAAAGTGATCCCTCTGATCAACTGCATAAAAGTGATCCCTCTGATCAACTGCATAAAAGTGATCCCTCTGATCAACTGCATAAAAGTGATCCCTCTCTTGTTTACTGCATAAAAGGGATACCTCTGATCAACTGCATAAAAGTGATCCCTCTGATCAACTGCATAAAAGTGATCCCTCTCTGACCAACTGCATAAAAGTGATCCCTCTGATTAACTGCATAAAAGTGATCCCTCTAATCAATTGCATAAAAGTGATCCCTATGATCAACTGCATAAAAGTGATCCCTCTGATCAACTGCATAAAAGTGATCCCTCTCTTACCAACGGCATAAAACTGATCCTTCTCTTACCAACTGCATAAAAGTGATCCCTCTCTGACCAACTGCATAAAAGTGATCCCACTCTTACCAACTGCATGAAAATGATCCCTCTCTGATCAACTGCATAAAAGTGATCCCTCTTTTACCAACTGCATTAAAGTGATCCCTCTTTTACCAACTGCATTAAAGTGATCCCTCTCTGACCAACTGCAAAAAAGTGATTCCACTCTTACCAACTGCATAAAAGTGATCGCTCTGACCAACTGCATAAAAGTGATCGCTCTCTGACAAACTGCATAAAAGTGATCCCTCTGATCAACTGCATAAAAGTTATCCCTCTGATCAACTGCATAAAAGTGATCCCTCTCTTATTGACTGCATAAAAGTGATCCCTCTGATCAACTGCATAAAGGTGATCCCTCTGATCAACTGCATAAAAATGATCCCTCTCTTGTTTACTGCATAAAAGGGATCCCTCTGATCAACTGCATAAAGGTGATCCCTCTGATCAACTGCATAAAAGTGATCCCTCTCTTGTTTACTGCATAAAAGGGATCCCTCTGATCAACTGCATACAAGTGATCCCTATGATCAACTGCATAAAAGTGATCCCTCTGATCAACTGCATAAAAGTGATCCCTCTAATCAATTGCATAAAAGTGATCCCTCTCTTACCAACGGCATAAAACTGATCCTTCTCTTACCAACTGTATAAAAGTGATCCCTCTCTGACCAACTGCATAAAAGTGATCCCTCTTTTACCAACTGCATGAAAGTTATCCCTCTCTGATCAACTGCATAAAAGTGATCCCTCCCTTACCAACTGCATAAAAGTGATCCCTCTCTTACCAACTGCAAAAAAGTTATCCCACTCTTACCAACTGCATAAAAGTGATCCCTCTCTGACCAACTGCATAAAAGTGATCTCACTCTTACCAACTGCATAAAAGTGATCCCTCTCTGACCAACTGCATCAAAGTGATCCCTCTCTTACCAACTGCATAAAAGTGATCCATCTGTTATCCACTGCATAAAAGTGATCCCTCTCTGACCAACTGCATAAAGGTTATCCCTCTCTTACCAACTGCATAAAAGTGATCCATCTCTGACCAACAGCATAAAATGGGTCACTCTCTTTTTTACTACATAAAAGTAATCCTCATAAACTGCATAAAAGTTATCCCTCTCTTACCAATTGCATAAAAATGATCCCTCTTACCAACTGCATAAAAGTGATCCCGATGCTACCAACTGCATAAAAGTGATCCTTCTCTTACCAACTGCATAAAAGTGATCCCTCTCTGACCAACTGTATAAACTTGATCCCTCTGACAAACTGCTTAAAAGTGATCACTCTCTTACCAACTGCATAAAAGTGATCCCTCCCTTACCAACTGCATAAAAGTGATCCCTCTCTGACCAACTGCAAAAAAGTTATCCCACTCTTACCAACTGCATAAAAGTGATCCCTCTCTAACCAACTGCATAAAAGTGATCCCTCTCTGACCAACTGCATAAAAGTGATCCCTCTCTTACCAACTGCATAAAAGTGATCCCTCTCTTACCAACTGCATAAAAGTGATCCCTCTCTGACCAACAGCATAAAATGGGTCCCTCTCTTTTTTACTACATAAAAGTGATCCTCATAAACTGCATAAAAGTGATCCCTCTCTTACCAATTGCATAAAAATGATCCCTCTTACCAACTGCATAAAAGTGATCCCTATGCTACCAACTGCATAAAAGGGATCCTTCTCTTACCAACTGCATAAAAGTGATCCCTCTCTGACCAACTGCATAAAAGTGATCCCTCTCTTACCAACTGCATAAAAGTGATCTCTCTCTTACCAACTACATAAAAGTGATCCCTCTCTGACCAACTGCAAAAAAGTGACCCCTCTCTTACCAACTGCATAAAAGTGATCCCTCTCTGACCAACTGCATAAAAGTGATCCCTCTCTGACTAACTGCATCAAAGTGGTCCCTTTCTTGTTTACTTCATAAAAGTGATCGCTCTCTAACCAATTGCATAAAAGTGGTCCCTCTCTTGTTTACTACATAAAAGTGATCCCTCTCTGACCAACTGCAAAAAAGTGATCTCTCTCTTACCAACTGCATAAAAGTTATCCCTCTCTGACCAACTGCATAAAAGTGATCCCTCTCTGACCAACTGCATAAAAGTGATACCTCTCTGACCAACTGCATAAAATTGATCCCTCTCTTACCAACTGTATAAACGTGATCCCTTTGACAAACTGCATAAAAGTGATCGCTCTGACCAACTGCATAAAAGTGATCCCTCTCTGACCAACTGCATAAAAGTGATCCCTCTCTGACCAACTGCATAAAAGTGATACCTCTCTGACCAACTGCAAAAAAATGATCTCTCTCTTACCAACTGTATAAACGTGATCCTTCTGACAAACTGCATAAAAGTGATCCCTCTCTGACCAACTACATAAAAGTGATCCCTCTCTGACCAACTACATAAAAGTGATCCCTCTCTGACCAACTGTATAAAAGTGATCCCTCTGACGAACTGCATAAAAGTGATCCCTCTCTTACCAACTGCATAAAAGTGATCCCTCTCTTACCAACTGCATTAAAGTGATCCCTCTCTTACCAACAGCATAAAAGTGATCCCTCTCTGACCAACAGCATAAAAGTGATCCCTCTCTGACCAACTGCATAAAAGTGATCCCTCTCTGACCAACTGCATAAAAGTGATCCCTCTCTGACCAACTGCATAAAAGTGATCCCTCTCTGACCAACTGCATAAAAGTGATCCCTCTCTGACCAACTGCAGAAAAGTGATTTCTCTCTTACCAACTGCATAAAAGTGATCCCTCTCTTACCAACTGCATAAAAGTGATCCCTCTGACCAACTGCATAAAAGTGATCCCTCTCTTACCAAATTCATAAAAGTGATCACTCTCTGACAAACTGCAAAAAGTGATCCCTCTTTGACAAACTGCATAAAAGTGATCCCTCTGACCAACTGCATAAAAGTGATCCCACTCTGACAAACTGCATAAAAGTGATCCCTCTCTGACCAACTGCAAAAAAGTGAACCCTCTGATCAACTGCATAAAAGTGATCCCTCTCTTGTTTACTGCATAAAAGTGATCCCTCTGATCAACTGCATAAAAGTGATCCCTCTGATCAACTGCATAAAAGTGATCCCTCTGATTAACTGCATAAAAGTGATCCCTCTAATCAATTGCATAAAAGTGATCCCTCTCTTACCAACTGCATAAAAGTGATCCCTCTGATTAACTGCATAAAAGTGATTCCTCTCATAAACTGCATAAAAGTGTTCCCTCTCTGACCAACTGCATAAAAGTGATCTCTCTCTTACCAACTGCATAAAAGTGATCCCTTTCTGACCAACAGCATAAAAGTGATCCCTCTCTTTTTTACTACATAAAACTGATCCTTCTCTTACCAACTGCATGAAAGTGATCCCTCTCTGATCAACTGCATGAAAGTGACCCCACTCTTACCAACTGCATAAAAGTGATCCCTCTCTGACCAACTGCATAAAAGTGATCCCTCTCTTACCAACAGCACAAAAGTGATCCCTCTCTGACCAACAGCATAAAATGGGTCCCTCTTTTTTACTACATAAAAGTGATCCTCATAAACTGCATAAAAGTTATCCCTCTCTTACCAATTGCATAAAAATGATCCCTCTTACCAACTGCATAAAAGTGATCCCTATCCTACCAACTGCATAAAAGTGATCCTTCTCTTACCAACTGCATAAAAGTGATCCCTCTCTGACCAACTGCATAAAAGTGATCCCTCTCTGACCAACTGCATAAAAGTGATCCCTCTCTGACCAACTGCATAAAAGTGATGCCTCTCTGACCAACTGCATAAAAGTGATCCCTCTCTGACCAACTGCATAAAAGTGATACCTCTCTGACCAACTGCATAAAAGTGATACCTCTCTGACCAACTGCATAAAAGTGATCTCTCTCTTACCAACTGCATAAAAGTGATCCCTCTGACCAACTGCATAAAAGTGATCCCTCTCTTACCAACTGCATAAAAGTTATCCCTCTCTTACCAACTGCATTAAAGCGATCCCTCTCTGACCAACTGCATAAAAGTGATCCCTCTCTGACCAACTGCAGAAAAGTGATCCCTCTCTTACCAACTGCATAAAAGTGATCCCTCTGACCAACTGCATAAAAGTGATCCCTCTCTTACCAAATTCATAAAAGTGATCACTCTCTGACAAACTGCAAAAAGTGATCCCTCTCTGACAAACTGCATAAAAGTGATCCCTCTGACCAACTGCATAAAAGTGATCCCACTCTGACAAACTGCATAAAAGTGATCCCTCTCTGACCAACTGCATAAAAGTGAACCCTCTCTCTTTTTTACTGCATAAAAGTGATCCCTCTGATCAACTGCATAAAAGTGATCCCTCTGATCAACTGCATAAAAGTGATCCCTCTGATCAACTGCATAAAAGTGATCCCTCTGATCAACTGCATAAAAGTGATCCCTCTGATCAACTGCATAAAAGTGATCCCTCTAATCAATTGCATAAAAGTGATCCCTCTCTTACCAACTGCATAAAAGTGATCCCTCTGTTATCCACTGCATAAAAGTGTTCCCTCTCTGACCAACTGCATAAAAGTGATCTCTCTCTTACCAACTGCATAAAAGTGATCCCTTTCTGACCAACAGCATAAAAGTGATCCCTCTCTTTTTTACTACATAAAAGTGATCCTCATCAACTGCATAAAAGTGATTCCTCTCATAAACTGCATAAAAGTTATCCCTCTCTAACCAATTGCATAAAAATGATCCCTCTTACCAACTGCATAAAAGTGATCCTTCTCTTACCAACTGCATGAAAGTGATCCCTCTCTGATCAACTGCATAAAAGTGATCCCACTCTTACCAACTGCATAAAAGTGATCCCTCTCTGACCAACTGCATAAGTGATCCCTCTGTTATCCACTGCATAAAAGTGATCCCTCTCTGACCAACTGCATAAAAGTGATCCCTCTCTTACCAACTGCACAAAAGTGATCCCTCTCTTACCAACAGCATAAAATGGGTCCCTCTTTTTTACTACATAAAAGTGATCCTCATAAACTGCATAAAAGTTATCCCTCTCTTACCAATTGCATAAAAATGATCCCTCTTACCAACTGCATAAAAGTGATCCCTATCCTACCAACTGCATAAAAGTGATCCTTCTCTTACCAACTGCATAAAAGTGATCCCTCTCTGACCAACTGCATAAAAGTGATCCCTCTCTGACCAACTGCATAAAAGTGATCCCTCTCTGACCAACTGCATAAAAGTGATCCCTCTCTGACCAACTGCATAAAAGTGATCCCTCTCTGACCAACTGCATAAAAGTGATCCCTCTCTGACCAACTGCATGAAAGTGATCCCTCTCTGACCAACTGCATAAAAGTGATCCCTCTCTGACCAACTGCATAAAAGTGATACCTCTCTGACCAACTGCATAAAAGTGATCTCTCTCTTACCAACTGTATAAACGTGATCCCTCTGACAAACTGCATAAAAGTGATCACTCTCTTACCAACTGCATAAAAGTGATCCCTCTGACCAACTGCATAAAAGTGATCCCTCTCTTGTTTACTGCATAAAAGTGATCCCTTTGACCAACTGCATAAAAGTGATCGCTCTCTGACAAACTGCATAAAAGTGATCCCTCTCTGACCAACTGCATGAAAGTGATCCCTCTCTGACCAACTGCATAAAAGTGATCCCTCTCTGACCAACTGCATAAAAGTGATCCCTCTCTTACCAACTGCATGAAAGTGATCCCTCTCTGATCAACTGCATGAAAGTGATCCCTCCCTTACCAACTGCATAAAAGTGATCCCTCTCTGACCAACTGCAAAAAAGTGATCCCATTCTTACCAACTGCATAAAAGTGATCCCTCTGACCAACTGCATAAAAGTGATCGCTCTCTGACAAACTGCATAAAAGTTATCCCTCTCTGACCAACTGCATAAAAGTGATCCCTCTGACCAACTGCATAAAAGTGATCGCTCTCTGACAAACTGCATAAAAGTGATCCCTCTGATCAACTGCATAAAAGTGATCCCTCTGATCAACTGCATAAAAGTGATCCCTCTGATCAACTGCATAAAAGTGATCCCTCTGATCAACTGCATAAAAGTGATCCCTCTGATCAACTGCATAAAAGTGATCCCTCTGATCAACTGCATAAAAGTGATCCCTCTGATCAACTGCATAAAACTGATCCCTCTGATCAACTGCATAAAACTTATCCCTCTGATCAACTGCATAAAACTGATCCCTCTCTTGTTTACTGCTTAAAAGTGATCCCTCTTATCAACTGCATAATAGTGATCCCTCTCTTGTTTACTGCATAAAAGTGATCCCTCTGACCAACTGCATAAAAGTGATCGCTCTCTGACAAACTGCATAAAAGTGATCCCTCTCTGACCAACTGCATGAAAGTGATCCCTCTCTGACCAACTGCATAAAAGTGATCCCTCTCTGACCAACTGCATAAAAGTGATACCTCTCTGACCAACTGCACAAAAGTGATCTCTCTCTGACCAACTGTATAAACGTGATCCCTCTGACAAACTGCATAAAAGTGATCACTCTCTTACCAACTGCATAAAAGTGATCCCACTGACAAACTGCATAAAAGTGATCCCTCTCTTACCAACTGCATAAAAGTGATCCCTCTCTTACCAACTGCATAAAAGTGATCCCTCTCTGACCAACTGCATAAAAGTGATCCCTCTCTTACCAAATGCATAAAAGTTATCCCTCTCTTGTTTACTGTATAAAAGTGATCCCTCTGATAAACTGCATAAAAGTGATCCCTCTGATCAACTGCATAAAAGTGATTCCTCTCTGACCAACTGCATAAAAGTGATCCCTCTTATCAACTGCATAAAAATGCTCCCTCTCTGATCAACTGCATAAAAGTAATCCCTCTCTTACCAACTGCATAAAAGTGATCCCTCTCTGACCAACTGCATAAAAGTGAACCCTCTCTGACCAACTGCATAAAAGTTATCCCTCTCTTACCAACTGCATAAAAGCGATCCCTCTCTGACCAACTGCATGAAAGCGATCCCTCTCTGATCAACTGCATAAAAGTGATCCCTCTCTGACCATCTGCATAAAAGTGATCCCTCTCTTTTCAACTGCATAAAAGTGATCCCTCTCTGACCAACTGCATAAAAGTGACCCCGCTCAGATAAACTGTATAAAAGTGATCTCTCTCTGACCATCTGCAAAAAAGTGATCCCTCTCTGACCAACTGCATAAAAGTGATCCCTCTCTGACCATCTGCATAAAAGTGATCCCTCTCTGATCAACTGCATAAAAGTGATTCCTCTCTGACCATCTGCATAAAAGTGACCCCGCTCAGATAAACTGCATAAAAGTGATCTCTCTCTGACCATCTGCAAAAAAGTGATCCCTCTCTTACCAACTGCATCAAAGTGGTCCCTTTCTTGTTTACTACATAAAAATGATCCCTCTCTGACCCACTGCAAAAAAAGTGATCTCTCTCTTACCAACTGCATAAAAGTGATCCCTCTCTTACCAACTGCATAAAAGTTATCCCTCTCTGACCAACTGCATAAAAGTTATCCCTCTCTGACCAACTGCATAAAAGTGATCCCTGTGATCAACTGTAGAGATAAACGAATTTTTCAAAAATTCGATTCGGCTGATTAGGCGAATTCCAGGAAGAAATTCGGTTCGATGCAAATTAATTCGCTACGAAGTTAACTTATAAAAAGGGTTTCTAGGCTTCAGAGAGCCTTTAAATTAGTGCAGAACACTGTACCTTTAATTTAAATGCCCTTGGAGATGAGGAAGGAGAAGGAGAAGGATGAGAAGAAGGAGAAGGTGAAGGATGAGAAGAAGGAGAAGGAGAAGGAGAAGGAGGAGAAGGAGAAGGATGAGAAGAAGGAGAAGGAGAAGGATGAGAAGAAGGAGAAGAAGGATGAGAAGAAGGAGAAGGATGAGAAGAAGGAGAAGGATGAGAAGAAGGATGAGAAGAAGGATGAGAAGAAGGATGAGAAGAAGGAGAAGGAGAAGGAGAAGGAGGAGAAGGAGAAGGATGAGAAGAAGGATGAGAAGAAGGAGAAGGATAAGAAGAAGGATGAGAAGAAGGAGAAGGATGAGAAGAAGGAGAAGGAGAAGGATGAGAAGAAGGAGAAGGATAAGAAGAAGGAGAAGGATGAGAAGAAGGATGAGAAGAAGGATGAGAAGAAGGAGAAGGATGAGAAGAAGGACAGTTCTGTGACAGTTTCTGTCTATTTCTGACAGTTCTGGGACATTCACTCCATACAGCGGTTGAAACATTGTATCTATTTGTTTCCATAAATGACATTCTGCAGATACACTTAGAGGAGCTCTGCAGATACACTTTTTGCCGGCTTGGAATTATTCTTATTTTCATCCTACTTCTTCTTCTTCTTCTTCATCCTCATCCTCTTCTTCTTCTTCTGAGGATGAGGATGAAGAAGAGGAAGAAGAAGAAGTAGGATGAAAATAAGATTAATTCCAAGCCGGCAAAAAGTGTATGTGCAGAGTTCCTCTAAGTGTATCTGCAGAGCTCCTCTAAGTGTATCTGCAGAATAGAGGAACTCTGCACATACACTTTTTGCCGGCTTGGAATTATTCTTATTTTCATCCTACTTCTTCTTCTTCTTCTTCATCCTCATCCTCTTCTTCTTCTGAGGATGAGGATGAGGATGAAGAAGAAGAAGTAGGATGAAAATAAGAATTCCAAACCGGCAAAAAGTGTATGTGCAGAGTTCCTCTATTTCTGACAGTTCTCTGACAGCTTCTTCACATGTACAGCGGTTCAAACATCTGCATCCTAAATGGAAACTAATAGATACAATGTTTCAACCGCTGTACATGTGTTCCTTCTGTCAGAGAACTGTCAGAAATAGCGGAGCTCTCTGCAGGGACACTTTTGCCGGCTGATTTTTCCTGAAATTCGTATCGAATTCCGGTTCGCCTGGTTCGATTCGCTCATCTCTAATCAACTGCATAAAAGTGATTCCTCTCTGACCAACTGCATAAAAGTGATCCCTCTTATCAACTGCATAAAAATGCTCCCTCTCTGACCAACTGCATAAAAGTGATCCCTCTCTGACCAACAGCATAAAAGTGATCCCTCTCTTTTTTACTACATAAAAGTGATCCTCATCAACTGCATAAAAGTGATTCCTCTCATAAACTGCATAAAAGTTATCCCTCTCTTACCAACTGCATAAAAGTGATCCCTCTCTGACCAACAGCATAAAATGGGTCCCTCTCTTTTTTACTACATAAAAGTGATCCTCATAAACTGCATAAAAGTTATCCCTCTCTTACCAATTGCATAAAAATGATCCCTCATACCAAGTGCATAAAAGTGATCCCTCTCTGACCAACTGCATAAAAGTGATCCTTCTCTTACCAACTGCATAAAAGTGATCCCTCTCTGACCAACTGCATAAAAGTGATCCCTCTCTGACCAACTGCATAAAAGTGATCCCTCTCTGACCAACTGCATAAAAGTGATGCCTCTCTGACCAACTGCATAAAAGTGATCCCTCTCTGACCAACTGCATAAAAGTGATCCCTCTCTGACCAACTGCATAAAAGTGATCCCTCTCTGACCAACTGCATAAAAGTGATCCCTCTCTGACCAACTGCATAAAAGTGATCCCTCTCTGACCAACTGCATAAAAGTGATCCCTCTCTGACCAACTGCATAAAAGTGATCCCTCTCTGACCAACTGCATAAAAGTGATGCCTCTCTGACCAACTGCATAAAAGTGATCCCTCTCTGACCAACTGCATAAAAGTGATCCCTCTCTGACCAACTGCATAAAAGTGATGCCTCTCTGACCAACTGCATAAAAGTGATCCCTCTCTGACCAACTGCATAAAAGTGATCTCTCTCTTACCAACTGTATAAACGTGATCCCTCTGACAAACTGCATAAAAGTGATCCCTCTCTTACCAACTGCATAAAAGTGATCCCACTCTGACCAACTGCATAAAAGTGATCCTTCTGACGAACTGCATAAAAGTGATCCCTCTCTTACCAACTGCATAAAAGTGATCCCTCTCTTACCAACAGCATAAAAGTGATCCCTCTCTTACCAACAGCATAAAAGTGATCCCTCTCTGACCAACTGCATAAAAGTGATCCCTCTCTGACCAACTGCATAAAAGTGATCCCTCTCTGACCAACTGCATAAAAGTGATCTGTCTCTGACCAACTGCATAAAAGTGATCCCTCTCTTATTAGCTGCATAAAAGTGATCACTCTCTTACCAACTGCATAAAAGTGATCCCTCTCTGACCATCTGCATAAAAGTGATCCCTCTGACCAACTGCATAAAAGTGATCCCTCTCTTGTTTACTGCATAAAAGTGATCCCTCTGATCAACTGCATAAAAGTGATCCCTCTGATCAACTGCATAAAAGTGATCCCTCTGATCAACTGCATAAAAGTGATCCCTCTCTTGTTTACTGCATAAAAGGGATCCCTCTAATCAACTGCAAAAAAGTGATCCCTCTCTTACCAACTGCATAAAAATTATCCCTCTCTGACCAACTGCATAAAAGTGAGCCCTCTCTGACCAACTGCATAAAAGTGATCCCTCTCTGACCAACTGCATAAAAGTGATCCCTCTCTGACCAACTGCATAAAAGTGATCCCTCTCTGACCAACTGCATAAAAGTGATCCCTCTCTGACTAACTGCATAAAAGTAATCCCTCTCTGACCAACTGCATAAAAGTGATCCCTCTCTGACCAACTGCATGAAAGTGATCCCACTCTGACCAACTGCATAAAAGTGATACCTCTCTGACCAACTGCATAAAAGTGATCTCTCTCTTACCAACTGTATAAACGTGATCCCTCTGACAAACTGCATAAAAGTGATCACTCTCTTACCAACTGCATAAAAGTAATCCCTCTCTGACCAACTGCATAAAAGTGATCCCTCTCTGACCAACTGCATGAAAGTGATCCCACTCTGACCAACTGCATAAAAGTGATACCTCTCTGACCAACTGCATAAAAGTGATCTCTCTCTTACCAACTGTATAAACGTGATCCCTCTGACAAACTGCATAAAAGTGATCACTCTCTTACCAACTGCATAAAAGTGATCCCTCTCTGACCAACTGCATAAAAGTGATCCCTCTGACCAACTGCATAAAAGTGATCCCTCTCTTACCAACTGCATAAAAGTGATCCCTCTCTTACCAACTGCATTAAAGTGATCCCTCTCTTATCAACAGCATAAAAGTGATCCCTCTCTGACCAACTGCATAAAAGTGATCCCTCTCTGACCAACTGCATAAAAGTGATCCCTCTCTGACCAACTGCAGAAAAGTGATCCCTTTCTTATCAACTGCATAAACGTGATCCCTCTGATCAACTGCATAAAAGTGATCCCTCTCTTGTTTACTGCATAAAAGTGATCCCTCTCTTACCAACTGCATAAAAATTATCCCTCTCTGACCAACTGCATAAAAGTGATCCCTCTCTGACCAACTACATAAAAGTGATCCCTCTCTGACCAACTGCATAAAAGTGATCCCTCTCTGACCAACTGCATAAAAGTGATCCCTCTCTGACCAACTGCATAAAAGTGATCCCTCTCTGACCAACTGCATAAAAGTGTTCCCTCTCTGACCAACTGCATAAAAGTGATCCCTCTCTGACCAACTGCATAAAAGTGATCCCTCTCTGACCAACTGCATAAAAAAGATCCCTCTCTGACCAACTGCATAAAAGTCATACCTCTCTGACCAACTGCATAAAAATGATCTCTCTCTTACCAACTGTATAAACGTGATCCCTCTGACCAACTGCATAAAAGTGATCTCTCTCTTACCAACTGTATAAACGTGATCCCTCTGACAAACTGCATAAAAGTGATTACTCTCTTACCAACTGCATAAAAGTGATCCCTCTCTGACCAACTGCATAAAAGTGATCCCTCTCTGACCAACTGCATAAAAGTGATCCCTCTCTGACCAACTGCATCAAAGTGATCCCTCTGTTATCCACTGCATAAAAGTGATCCCTCTCTGACCAACTGCATAAAAGTTATCCCTATCCTACCAACTGCATAAAAGTGATCCTTATCTTACCAACTGCATAAAAGTGATCCCTCTCTGACCAACTGCATAAAAGTGATCCATCTCTTACCAACTACATAAAAGTGATCCTGTGATGGATTTGGTAAAATGCCTATTTCGTTTCCTATTGAATATATATATATATACGCTATTTCTATGAGTTTTATAAATATTTACTTTTATACTTTAATACGATTTCTTTCCTCATATTTATAAATGTTTAGCATGAATATATATGCTGTGTGAATATTTTCTGCCTGCTGGGCTTTGTGGTACTTTAAGAAATCCTTGCTTATGAAATATTTGCTCACAGGAACAGACCCCCTCCCATCGTGTGATTTGGAAGACAAAAGAATGTTTTTCTCTTTTTAAGATAAGACTGAAGAAGATCACACCTATACCATGACGGAGATTGTTTTCGTGTAAAGTGACCAATCAAAGACTAATATAATGCTTATGCTGTTATCACGTGATGTTCGCATCATTTTTCATATATAAGCTCACGGTTTCATTTCAATAAATTAGAGAGAAGTTTTCACAGACCAAAGGTGTCAGTGTGAGTTTCTTTATGTGCGCACATTCCACAAGCTGGCCAGCGTCAAAAATTTTGGACAGGAACAGATAAGCACTGGATGATTAAGTCCATGACTAAAACAATTTGGTGCCAAGAAACCCGGGAACTGAATAATGAACCTGCAGCCAGCCGCCATGAAAAGGCGTTCGGTGTCAAACTGGACAGGCCGGAGAGCTTGATCACCTCTCGGAGCATGGTAAGATATATTTTGCTATCTTACCATTGCTTATCCTGTCTTTGTTGTTGATTCATACCTGTGCCTAGTACGGCTGCTAAAGGTCAATAAAGGCAGGTAACCTTGTATGCCCGGAGTTTATTTAAATATACCTGCATGTGCTTATCTGTTACCTGGGTCTCTGTTGTGTGTTTTTATGTATCAGTCTTGAGGTGGAAGAGGAGTGGACCTACTGAGGGTTTTGACACATAATTTCTCTGGGTGTGTGGTAACCTTGTGTGTTGACCACAACAGAGGAGGTGTCGGATATGCGTCACGGTAGTGTGACAGCGGGTGCCGTAACTGTTTGTGTGGGTTACGATGAGTTACTCAGTGGTCTGTACTCAGAGCCCACCAAGATAGACTGCTATGTTATGTCCTAAATGTGTGTCTGTAAGCTAATGTTTGCCATTCATAACAGAAGGTTGGGGTTTGTTAAGGGTTAAGGAAAGTCTGGACAGCAGCCTGTGAAGTGTCTTAGATTTGTTAGGAAGGACAGAGAAGGGGGGAGGAGATGGGTCAGAGGCTGATAAGACCCCTAGAAAGGAATGTTAGCATGTGACCTGGTTGCAGAGAGAGAAAAGGAAAAGTATGTGGAATTAAAGATAAGGAGGTATGGCGAAAAAAAAAGAGAAGAAAGATGTCTTAGTTGACAAACATGTGCTTGAGGACAGCAAGTAGTTTGGTATAATGTAGCCGAAGTTATCCACAAAGAGTAGTGGACAGAACAGGTATTGCTACAGGGAAAAAAAATAAAAAATAAATAAACTGTTTATGTGTACCATTAATGTGTTAAAATATTGAAAAGGATTACTGGCATGTCATATTGTGAAGGAAGTGAAGCAGTTAAAGTTATAGTAAGTAGCGAAAGTTTGTAAGCTGAAGGTCAGGACTGGCATAAATCATTGTAGGAACAGAGAGGAATGTTATGTGATAAAGGTTTGCTGAACGTGACAGAAGTTTGGTACAGAACTGGAAAAGTGTTGTATAAAGAAGTATAGTTGGAAGAAATTCAGGAAAACGGCAATTGTATAATGTATTTGTATCACAAAATTGTAAATGGAAGTGTGTGCTAAAACCACCGCCCTATGTTGGAATGTGGGGTGGAGGAGGGGAGGGACAGCACTGCCCTTCATCTAACGCCTACTTTATGCCCACCACCCCAGCCCTGCCCAGCCCACTTCCTGAAGGCAGCCATCTTGCTGCTCCTGCTTTGTCCCTTCCTGCCCTGCCCAGTACACTTCCTGATGGCAGCCATCTTGCTGCTCCTGCTTTGTCCCTTCCTGCCCAGCCCAGTACACTTCCTGGAGGCGGCCATATTGGTACACCAAAATTAGACAAATGGAAGGCCAACGCCTTGAGTGAGCCGCCTCTACCCAGTGTGTCCGATCTTACAAGTCAATGGTACATTCTACGTGGCACCGGATGTGCTGAGCAGAATCCCAAGTTGTCTATGGTCCACAGGACCCGAAGATATTGGACATTTAAAAAGGTACCCCCAATTATGGTGGAACTGAAGCCTGGAGCTCCCCTACCCAGGAAACCACAGTACCCACTGAAATCCAAGGCCATTTCGAAGTAGGTCAAGTCCCTTGTGGCAAATGGTGCACTCGTACCTTGTACCTCTCCATGTAATACGCTTTTGTTCCCGATAAGAAAAGAAGACACCAAAAGGAGAACCAGAGAAGTACAGGATGATACAGGACCTTTGAGCAGTGAATGAAGCCACTGTCTTAGAGACACCTATCGTTCCAAATCCCCACACTTTACTCACGGGTATCTCCAACAGCAAAGTAATTCACCGTGGTGGACCTGGCAAATGCATTCTCCAGCATTCCCTTGTATCCTCCCTGCAGATACTTCTTCGCTTTTATCCATGAGGGGCAGCAATACACCTGGGCAGTTATGCCACAAGGGGGCGCAAAATTCCCTGAGTCAGTTTGCCAAAGCCATGACCACCATACTGGGCATGTGGCAAAAGGAACATTCGGCAGTGGTCCTTCTTCAATATGTGGATGACTTTTCCTCTGTTCTGATGACCTGCCCACGGCTGAAGAAGCCTCAGAGAGTTTACTATGTTACTTGGCACACCAAGGCTGTAAGGCCTCTAAACTGAAGTTGCAATGGTGCTCTACAACAGTCGTATTCTTGGGCCACTGTCTCTCACATGGAACAAGGCATCTTACGGAGGAAAGAGTTAAGGCCATCCAGAACTTGCCACTCCCTTTAGGCCAGAAGCCACTCCATGCCTTTCTTGGCCTCATATCCTACTGTAGGTCATGGATTCCTGATGTTTCTTGGTTTATGCAACCACTCTACGATGCTCTCAAGTCTGAGCCCTTCCATCTGTCCGAAGAGGCCGACTCCAACTTTTTGGCTCTAAAACGTTTATTTTCTTCAGCCCCAGCCCTAGGTCTACCAGACTACGAGAAACCTTTCAAACTGTTCATGTCTGAACGCCAAGGCCATGGCACAGGAGTATTGGCCCAGTCCCACGGAGACTGCCTACGATCCGTAGGCTACTACTCATGCCGTCTGGACCCAGTGGCTAGAGGAGCACCGTCGTGTCTGCGTGCAGTTTTCGCTGCTCAAGCTCTGCTGGATAAGACCTCTGATATCGTACTGGGACATGAACTTGTTCTTCTGGCACCGTATGCCAGTGCTGCCATTTTAAACCAAGTCCAACCTAAACATTTGTCCACAGCGAGGCATCTTAGACTACAGTGTTCCCTCCACCTTCCTGATAACGTCACTCTCCTACGTTGCCAAACCCTGAATCCGGCCACTCTCCTCCCAATTGCTGAGGGGGGTAATGAAGGTAATGAAGAAAGTGGAGAGGATAATGGAGCCACTGAGCCTCATAATTGTCTTGAAGTGATGAAAATGGAAATCTTCCATCTCCCCACAGTGAGTGAAACACCTCTGCAGGATCCAGACTTCACTTTCTTTGTTGATGGTTCCAGATATGCAGATGAAGGAGGCAAATATTATACAGGATTTGCGGTCACTACTGCAGACTCCAGATACACCTTTGGGGTGGCCCATGACTTTGCACCCACATGGAAGGCAAGAGGATTTATGACTGCGGCAGGTACATCCATAAGACATGGAGCAGCCATTGGACAACTGCTGGAAGCACTCCTTCTACCCATTCAAGTGGCTATTCTGAAGGTAAAAGCTCATGGGAAATTAAACTCCTCAGAAGCCAAAGGCAATAATCTGGCAGATTTGGCGGCAAAACGAGCGGCCATGGGACCACCAGGAATGGAAGGAGAGGTGACCGGAGAGTGGGAAACAATATTCACCTTACAGACCTTACCTGTGGACAGAAACTACCTCAAGGAACTCCAAGAAGCAGCAAGTCAAGAAGAAAAAGAAAGCTGGAGATGGAGAGGAGCTATTTTCAAAGACGGTCTGTTTGAGTGCAACAAGAGGCTTTGTTTACCCAAGAATATGTTTCCATCTGTAGTCCAGTAGGCACACGGAGCAGCCCATCTGTCAAAGACCCTCATGAACTCTGTCATCAACAAGTACGATATAGCGCCTGGAATCACCACATTGACGAACAATTTTTTTGCAGAACATGTGCCATCTGTGCAAAGTGCAATCCGGGACGCACAGAGAAGACACCACAGAAATATTGGCCAAACCCCTATACCCTTTTCAAAGGATACAAATTGATCATATCCAGATGCCAAAGAGTGGGCGGTTGAGTACACCCTAGTGGTGTTGGACATGTTTTCCAGTTGGCCAGAGGCCTTTGCTGTAACTAACAGGACTGCTAAAACAACTGTGAAGAAACTCCTCACTGAGGTTGTATGCAGATATGGGCTTCCAGAGGTGATAGAGAGTGACCAGGGCCCCGCTTTCACAGCTTCAGTAACCAAAGAAATATGGGCGGCATTAGGAGTCACTCTGGCGTTCCATACCCCCTATCACCCCCAAAGTAGTGGGAAAATAGAATGCTAAAAGTAGCCCAAGAGACTGGCATGAGTTGGCCAGACAGTCTGCTTATTGCCCTATTTAGTGTCAGATACACACCAAGAGAGAACACTCCCTATCCCCTTATGAGATTTTGTTTAGCTCAGCCCCCAGATTTGGTTGTTATTTTCCACAACAGTTGCAATTACAATTTGATGTGTTAACTGATTATGTGACTGTATTATTACGTGAATTAACCCGTATCCATGTCCAAGTGTTTTCTCCATTCCAGATTCTGAGTCAGATACAGGAACTCACAGCCTATTACCCGGAGATTGGGTATTAGTAAAGACATTTATGAGGAAACATTCCCTTGAGCCAAGATATGATGGTCCATTCCAAGTTCTGCTGACCACAGCCCCTTCTGACAAGGTGGCCAGGAAGAACACTTGGATACACGCCTCCCACTGCAAGAAAGTCCAGAACCCTGAGGGAAAGGCGTCATCTACACCATGACAACTATGTTGTATATCCTTTTTCTTATAAGTCTGACAGAGGCTCAACAGGTGGATATCACCGAAATAGGTGACACCACTATATTTTGGTACAACTCATCCAACACTCATGTAGCTATTTACACCTTTGATTTCTGTAGTATAGATCCCATGTGATGCTATGACCGTAATCTATATGATCTTGACACAACGAGCATGTTCCGATAGTAGTGACCAGGTATACATATGTGTCATGGATGATTACTGGGGACCAAAAGATTAGAATAAGATTGGAAGGGATTTGGACTGGTGAGTATGCCCTTGTAAAGGCCATTATGCCTCTCCACATCCTAGCAGAGAATATCCCTGACCCAACGCCTGGCCGTAGGAGGAAACGAAAAGCTCCTTCTGGTAGTTTTGACCAACATGTGTATATAGATGCCATTGGAGTCCCAAGGGGGGTGTCTAATAAATTTACAGCCAAAGACCAAGTAAAGCAGGTTTTGAATCCCTGATTCCCATGATAACTGTTAATAAAAATGTAGATTAGATAAATTACATATACTACAACCAACAGAGGTTTGTGAATTACACCAGGGATGCCCTTCAAGGAATCGTTGACCAGTTAGCCCCTACATCCTACATGACATTACAGAATAGAATGGCTCTGGACATGATTTTAGCAGAAAAAGGAGGTGTCTGTAAAATGATAGAAGGAACCGGAAAACATGTTGTACATATATTCCTGACAATACTGGCCCGAATGGTAAGGTTACTCTGTCTATAAAGAAATTGGAAGATCTGTCAGTTGAGTTGAAAAAGAATTCAGGGATCACAGACTTGTGGGATCAATATTTCAGTTGGATGAGTGGGTGGCAAAAGATACTTGCCCAAATAGAGGTAACTGTATTAATAATTCTGATTCTCCTGGTCCTGATTGTATGTTGTATTCTACCATTTGTAAAGAAGTTAATAAGCAAAGCTGTAGACAACAGAACACCTACCTTCCTGAACCAGGACCAAGAGGATCCCCATATGATGGATGAAGGAAAACCTTATACCCCATTACGGTTCCTCCCCGCCAATAGTAATCTCACAATTTTGTAGGGATAGCATCTGACTTCCTTATGTACAAAGTCTGTGGCAAGGGAGGTGATGAAATAGTCATCACTTGTCTAACGTACAGCATAAAAGAGTTCCAAGGTACATAAGGACAGATGAGCTAGGTTTTATAGGGACAGAGTAAAATAGTCATTTTAAGGGGGGACTGTGATGGATTTGGTAAAATGCCTATTTCGTTTCCTATTGAATATATATATATACGCTATTTCTATGAGTTTTATAAATATTTACTTTTATACTTTAATACGATTTCTTTCCACATATTTATAAATGTTTAGCATGAATATATATGCTGTGTGAATATTTTCTGCCTGCTGGGCTTTGTGGTACTTTAAGAAATCCTTGCTTATGAAATATTTTCTCACAGGAACAGACCCCCTCCCATCGTGTGATTTGGAAGACAAAAGAATGTTTTTCTCTTTTTAAGATAAGACTGAAGAAGATCACACCTATACCATGACGGAGATTGTTTTCGTGTAAAGTGACCAATCAAAGACTAATATAATGCTTATGCTGTTATCACGTGATGTTCGCATCATTTTTCATATATAAGCTCACGGTTTCATTTCAATAAATTAGAGAGAAGTTTTCACAGACCAAAGGTGTCAGTGTGAGTTTCTTTATGTGCGCACATTCCACAAGCTGGCCAGCGTCATAAATTTTGGACAGGAACAGATAAGCACTGGATGATTAAGTCCATGACTAAAACAATCCCTCTCTGACCAACTGCAAAAAAGTGACCCCTCTCTTACCAACTGCATAAAAGTGATCCCTCTCTAACCAATTGCATAACAGTGGTCCCTCTCTGACAAACTGCATAAAAGTGATCCCTCTCTGACCAACTGCATAAAAGTGATCCCTCTCTGACCAACTGCATAAAAGTGATCCCTCTATGACATACTGCATAAAAGTGATCCCTCTCTGACCAACTGCATAAAAGTGATTCCTCTCTGACCAACTGCATAAAAGTGATCCCTCTCTGACCAACTGCATAAAAGTGATCCCTCTCTGACCAACTGCATAAAAGTGATCCCTCTCTGGCCAACTGCATAAAAGTGATCCCTCTCTGACCAACTGCATAAAAGTGATACCTCTCTGACCAACTGCATAAAAGTGATCTTTCTCTTACCAACTGCATAAAAGTGATCTTTCTCTTACCAACTGCATAAAAGTGATCCCTCTCTGACCAACTGTATAAACGTGATCCCTCTGACAAACTGCATAAAAGTGATCCCTCTGACCAACTGCATAAAAGTGATCCCTCTCTGACCAACAGCATAAAAGTGATCCCTCTCTGACCAACGGCATAAAAGTGATCCCTCTCTGACCAACTGCATAAAAGTGATCCCTCTCTGACCAACTGCAGAAAAGTGATCCCTCTCTTACCAACTGCATAAAAGTGATCCCTCTGACCAACTGCATAAAAGTGATCCCTCTCTTACCAAATGCATACAAGTGATCACTCTCTGACAAACTGCATAAAAGTGATCCCTCTCTGACAAACTGCATAAAAGTGATCCTTCTCTGACCAACTGCATAAAAGTGAGCCCTCTGACCAACTGCATAAAAGTGATCGCTCTCTGACAAACTGCATAAAAGTGATCCCTCTGATCAACTGCATAAAAGTGATCCCTCTGATCAACTGCATAAAAGTGATCACTCTAATCAACTGCATAAAATTGATCCCTCAAATCAATTGCATAAAAGTAATCCCTCTCTTACCAACTGCATAAAAGTGATCCCTCTGTTATCCACTTCATAAAAGTGATCCCTCTCTGACCAAAAGCATAAAAGTGATCCCTCTCTTTTTTACTACATAAAAGTGATTCCTCTCATAAACTGCAAAAAGGTTTTCCCTCTCTTACCAATTGCATAAAAATGATCCCTCTTACCAACTGCATAAAAGTGATCCCTATCCTACCAACTGCATGAAAGTGATCCCTCTCTGATCAACTGCATAAAAGTGATCCCTCTCTGAACAACTGCAAAAAAGTGATCCCACTCTTACCAACTGCATAAAAGTGATCCCTCTCTGACCAACTGCATAAAAGTGATCCCTCTCTGACCAACTGCATAAAAGTGATCCCTCTCTTACCAACTGCATAAAAGTGATCCTTCTCTGACCAACTGCATAAAAGTGATCCCTCTCTGACCAACTGCATAAAAATGATCCCTCTCTTACGAACTGCATAAAAGGGATCCCTCTCTTACAAACTGCATAAAAGGGATCCCTCTCTTACCAACTGCATAAAAGGGATCCCTCTCTTACCAACTGCATTAAAGTGATCACTCTCTTATCAACAGCATAAAAGTGATCCCTCTCTGACCAACAGCATAAAAGTGATCCCTCTCTGACCAACTGCATAAAAGTGATCCATCTCCTATCAACTGCATAAAAGTGATCCCTCTCTGACCAACTGCATAAAAGTGATCTCTCTCTGACCAACTGCATAAAAGTGATCCCTCTCTTACCAACTGCATAAAAGTGATCCTTCTCTGACCAACTGCATAAAAGTGATCCCTCTCTGACCAACTGCATAAAAATGATCCCTCTCTTACGAACTGCATAAAAGGGATCCCTCTCTTACAAACTGCATAAAAGGCATCCCTCTCTTACCAACTGCATAAAAGGGATCCCTCTCTTACCAACTGCATTAAAGTGATCACTCTCTTATCAACAGCATAAAAGTGATCCCTCTCTGACCAACAGCATAAAAGTGATCCCTCTCTGACTAACTGCATAAAAGTGATCCATCTCCTATCAACTGCATAAAAGTGATCCCTCTCTGACCAACTGCACAAAAGTGATCCCTCTCTGACCAAATGCATAAAAGTGATCCCTCTCAGACCAACTGCATAAATGTGATCCCTCTCTGACCAACTGCAAAAAAGTGATCCCTCTCTGACCAACTGCATAAAAGTGATCCCTCTGATCAACTGCATAAAAGTGATCCCTCTGATCAACTGCATAAACGTGATCCCTCTGATCAACTGCATAAACGTGATCCCTCTGATCAACTGCATAAAAGTGATCCCTCTCTTGTTTACTGCATAAAAGTGATCCCTCTGATCAACTGCATAAAAGTGGTCCCTCTCTTGTTTACTACATAAAAGTGATCCCTCTCTGACCAATTGCAAAAAAGTGATCCCTCTCTTCCCAACTGCATAAAAGTTATCCCTCTCTGACCAACTGCATAAAAGTGATCCCTCTCTGACCAACTGCATGAAAGTGATCCCTCTCTGACCAACTGCATAAAAGTGATCCCTCTCTGACCAACTGCATAAAAGTGATCTCTCTCTTACCAACTGTATAAACGTGATCCCTCTGACAAACTGCATAAAAGTGATCCCTCTCTTACCAACTGCATAAAAGTGATCCCTCTCTTACCAACTGCATAAAAGTGATCCCTCTCTTACCAACTTGCATGAAAGTGATCCCTCTCTGATCAACTGCATAAAAGTGATCCCTCTCTGACCAACTGCATGAAAGTGATCCCTCTCTGACCAACTGCATAAAAGTGATCCCTCTCTGACCAACTGCATAAAAGTGATCCCTCTGACCAACTGCATAAAAGTGATCGCTCTCTGACAATCTGCATAAAAGTGATCCCTCTGACAAACTGCATAAAAGTGATCCATCTCCTATCAACTGCATAAAAGTGATCCCTCTCTGACCAACTGCACAAAAGTGATCCCTCTCTGACCAAATGCATAAAAGTGATCCCTCTCAGACCAACTGCATAAATGTGATCCCTCTCTGACCAACTGCAAAAAAGTGATCCCTCTCTGACCAACTGCATAAAAGTGATCCCTCTCTGACTAACTGCATCAAAGTGGTCCCTTTCTTGTTTACTCCATAAAAGTGATCCCTCTCTAACCAACTGCATAAAAGTGGTCCCTCTCTTGTTTACTACATAAAAGTGATCCCTCTCTGACCAATTGCAAAAAAGTGATCCCTCTCTTCCCAACTGCATAAAAGTTATCCCTCTCTGACCAACTGCATAAAAGTGATCCCTCTCTGACCAACTGCATGAAAGTGATCCCTCTCTGACCAACTGCATAAAAGTGATCCCTCTCTGACCAACTGCATAAAAGTGATCTCTCTCTTACCAACTGTATAAACGTGATCCCTCTGACAAACTGCATAAAAGTGATCCCTCTCTTACCAACTGCATAAAAGTGATCCCTCTCTTACCAACTGCATAAAAGTGATCCCTCTCTTACCAACTTGCATGAAAGTGATCCCTCTCTGATCAACTGCATAAAAGTGATCCCTCTCTGACCAACTGCAAAAAAGTGATCCCACTCTTACCAACTGCATAAAAGTGATCCCTCTCTGACCAACTGCATGAAAGTGATCCCTCTCTGACCAACTGCATAAAAGTGATCCCTCTCTGACCAACTGCATAAAAGTGATCCCTCTGACCAACTGCATAAAAGTGATCGCTCTCTGACAATCTGCATAAAAGTGATCCCTCTGATCAACTGCATAAAAGTGATCCCTCTGATCAACTGCATAAACGTGATCCCTCTGATCAACTGCATAAAAGTGATCCCTCTCTTGTTTACTGCATAAAAGTGATCCCTCTGATCAACTGCATAAAAGTGATCCCTCTGATCAACTGCATAAAAGTGATCCCTCTCTTGTTTACTGCATAAAAGGGATCCCTCTGATCAACTGCATAAAAGTGATCCCTCTTATCAACTGCATAAAATTGATCCCTCTGATCAACTGCATAAACGTGATCCCTCTAATCAACTGCATAAAAGTGATCCCTCTGATCAACTGCATAAAAGTGATCCCTCTGATCAACTGCATAAAAGTGATCCCTCTGATCAACTGCATAAAAGTGATCCCTCTGATCAACTGCATAAAAGTGATCCCTCTGATCAACTGCATAAAAGTGATCCCTCTGATCAACTGCATAAAAGTGATCCCTCTGATCAACTGCATAAAAGTGATCCCTCTGATCAACTGCATAAAAGTGATCCCTCTCTTGTTTACTGCATAAAAGGGATCCCTCTGATCAACTGCATAAAAGTGATCCCTCTTATCAACTGCATAAAATTGATCCCTCTCTGACCAACTGCATAAAAGTGATCCCTCTGATCAACTGCATAAAAGTGATCTCTCTCTTGTTTACTGCATAAAAGTTATCCCTCTGATCAACTGCATAAAAGTGATCCCTCTGATCAACTGCATAAAAGTGATCCCTCTCTTGTTTACTGCATAAAAGTGATCCCTCTGATCAACTGCATAAAAGTGATCCCTCTGATCAACTGCATAAAAGTGATCCCTCTCTGACCAACTGCATAAAAGTGATCCCTCTCTGACCAACTGCATAAAAGTGATCCCTCTCTGACCAACTGCATAAAAGTGATCCCTCTCTGACCAACTGCATAAAAGTGATCCCTCTCTGACCAACTGCATAAAAAAGATCCCTCTCTGACCAACTGCATAAAAGTCATACCTCTCTGACCAACTGCATAAAAATGATCTCTCTCTTAACAACTGTATAAACGTGATCCCTCTGACCAACTGCATAAAAGTGATCTCTCTCTTACCAACTGTATAAACGTGATCCCTCTGACAAACTGCATAAAAGTGATTACTCTCTTACCAACTGCATAAAAGTGATCCCTCTCTGACCAACTGCATAAAAGTGATCCCTCTCTGACCAACTGCATAAAAGTGATCCCTCTCTGACCAACTGCATAAAAGTGATCCCTCTGTTATCCACTGCATAAAAGTGATCCCTCTCTGACCAACTGCATAAAAGTGATCCTTATCTTACCAACTGCATAAAAGTGATCCCTCTCTGACCAACTGCATAAAAGTGATCCATCTCTTACCAACTACATAAAAGTGATCCTGTGATTGATTTGGTAAAATGCCTATTTCGTTTCCTATTGAATATATATATATATACGCTATTTCTATGAGTTTTATAAATATTTACTTTTATACTTTAATACGATTTCTTTCCACATATTTATAAATGTTTAGCATGAATATATATGCTGTGTGAATATTTTCTGCCTGCTGGGCTTTGTGGTACTTTAAGAAATCCTTGCTTATGAAATATTTTCTCACAGGAACAGACCCCCTCCCATCGTGTGATTTGGAAGACAAAAGAATGTTTTTCTCTTTTTAAGATAAGACTGAAGAAGATCACACCTATACCATGACGGAGATTGTTTTCGTGTAAAGTGACCAATCAAAGACTAATATAATGCTTATGCTGTTATCACGTGATGTTCGCATCATTTTTCATATATAAGCTCACGGTTTCATTTCAATAAATTAGAGAGAAGTTTTCACAGACCAAAGGTGTCAGTGTGAGTTTCTTTATGTGCGCACATTCCACAAGCTGGCCAGCGTCATAAATTTTGGACAGGAACAGATAAGCACTGGATGATTAAGTCCATGACTAAAACAATCCCTCTCTGACCAACTGCAAAAAAGTGACCCCTCTCTTACCAACTGCATAAAAGTGATCCCTCTCTAACCAATTGCATAAAAGTGGTCCCTCTCTTGCTTACTACATAAAAGTGATCCCTCTCTGACAAACTGCATAAAAGTGATCCCTCTCTGACCAACTGCATAAAAGTGATCCCTCTCTGACCAACTGCATAAAAGTGATCCCTCTATGACATACTGCATAAAAGTGATCTCTCTCTGACCAACTGCATAAAAGTGATCCCTCTCTGACCAACTGCATAAAAGTGATCCCTCTCTGACCAACTGCATAAAAGTGATCCCTCTCTGACCAACTGCATAAAAGTGATCCCTCTCTGACCAACTGCATAAAAGTGATCCCTCTCTGGCCAACTGCATAAAAGTGATCCCTCTCTGACCAACTGCATAAAAGTGATACCTCTCTGACCAACTGCATAAAAGTGATCTTTCTCTTACCAACTGCATAAAAGTGATCTTTCTCTTACCAACTGCATAAAAGTGATCCCTCTCTGACCAACTGTATAAACGTGATCCCTCTGACAAACTGCATAAGAGTGATCCCTCTGACCAACTGCATAAAAGTGATCCCTCTCTGACCAACAGCATAAAAGTGATCCCTCTCTGACCAACAGCATAAAAGTGATCCCTCTCTGACCAACGGCATAAAAGTGATCCCTCTCTGACCAACTGCATAAAAGTGATCCCTCTCTGACCAACTGCAGAAAAGTGATCCCTCTCTGACCAACTGCATAAAAGTGATCCCTCTCTTACCAAATGCATACAAGTGATCCCTCTCTGACAAACTGCATAAAAGTGATCTTTCTCTGACCAACTGCATAAAAGTGAGCCCTCTGACCAACTGCATAAAAGTGATCGCTCTCTGACAAACTGCATAAAAGTGATCCCTCTGATCAACTGCATAAAAGTGATCCCTCTCATCAACTGCATAAAAGTGATCCCTCTAATCAACTGCATAAAATTGATCCCTCTCTTACCAACTGCATAAAAGTGATCCCTCTAATCAACTGCATAAAAGTGATCCCTCTGTTATCCACTTCATAAAAGTGATCCCTCTCTGACCAACAGCATAAAAGTGATCCCTCTCTTTTTTACTACATAAAAGTGATTCCTCTCATAAACTGCAAAAAGGATTTCCCTCTCTTACCAATTGCATAAAAATGATCCCTCTTACCAACTGCATAAAAGTGATCCCTATCCTACCAACTGCATGAAAGTGATCCCTCTCTGATCAACTGCATAAAAGTGATCCCTCTCTGACCAACTGCAAAAAAGTGATCCCACTCTTACCAACTGCATAAAAGTGATCACTCTCTGACCAACTGCATAAAAGTGATCCCTCTCTGACCAACTGCATAAAAGTGATCCCTCTCTTACCAACTGCATAAAAGTGATCCTTCTCTGACCAACTGCATAAAAGTGATCCCTCTCTGACCAACTGCATAAAAATGATCCCTCTCTTACAAACTGCATAAAAGGGATCCCTCTCTTACCAACTGCATAAAAGGGATCACTCTCTTATCAACAGCATAAAAGTGATCCCTCTCTGACCAACAGCATAAAAGTGATCACTCTCTTACCAACTGCATAAAAGTGATCCCTCTCTGACCAACTGCACAAAAGTGATCCCTCTCTGACCAACTGCACAAAAGTGATCCCTCTCAGACCAACTGCATAAATGTGATCCCTCTCTGACCAACTGCAAAAAAGTGATCCCTCTCTGACCAACTGCATAAAAGTGATCCCTCTCTGACTAACTGCATCAAAGTGGTCCCTTTCTTGTTTACTCCATAAAAGTGATCCCTCTCTAACCAACTGCATATAAGTGGTCCCTCTCTTGTTTACTACATAAAAGTGATCCCTCTCTGACCAATTGCAAAAAAGTGATCCCTCTCTGACCAGCTGCATAAAAGTGATCCCTCTCTGACCAACTGCATAAAAGTGATCTCTCTCTTACCAACTGTATAAACGTGATCCCTCTGACAAACTGCATAAAAGTGATCCCTCTCTTACCAACTGCATAAAAGTGATCCCTCTCTTACCAACTGCATAAAAGTGATCCCTCTCTTACCAACTTGCATGAAAGTGATCCCTCTCTGATCAACTGCATAAAAGTGATCCCTCTCTGACCAACTGCAAAAAAGTGATCCCACTCTTACCAACTGCATAAAAGTGATCCCTCTCTGATCAACTGCATGAAAGTGATCCCTCTCTGACCAACTGCATAAAAGTGATCCCTCTCTGACCAACTGCATAAAAGTGATCGCTCTCTGACAATCTGCATAAAAGTGATCCCTCTGATCAACTGCATAAAAGTGATCCCTCTGATCAACTGCATAAAAGTGATCCCTCTGATCAACTGCATAAACGTGATCCCTCTGATCAACTGCATAAAAGTGATCCCTCTCTTGTTTACTGCATAAAAGTGATCCCTCTGATCAACTGCATAAAAGTGATCCCTCTGATCAACTGCATAAAAGTGATCCCTCTTATCAACTGCATAAAATTGATCCCTCTCTGACCAATTGCATAAAAGTGATTCCTCTGATCAACTGCATAAAAGTGATCTCTCTCTTGTTTACTGCATAAAAGTTATCCCTCTGATCAACTGCATAAAAGTGATCCCTCTGATCAACTGCATAAAAGTGATCCCTCTGATCAACTGCATAAAAGTGATCCCTCTCTTGTTTACTGCATAAAAGTGATCCCTCTGATCAACTGCATAAAAGTGATCCCTCTCTTGTTTACTGCATAAAAGGGATCCCTCTGATCAACTGCAAAAAAGTGATCCCTCTCTTACCAACTGCATAAAAATTATCCCTCTCTGACCAACTGCATAAAAGTGATCCCTCTCTGACCAACTACATAAAAGTGATCCCTCTCTGACCAACTGCATAAAAGTGATCCCTCTATGACCAACTGCATAAAAGTGATCCCTCTCTGACCAACTGCATAAAAGTGATCCCTCTCTGACCAACTGCATAAAAGTGATCCCTCTCTGACCAACTGCATAAAAGTGATCCCTCTCTGACCAACTGCATAAAAGTGATACCTCTCTGACCAACTGCATAAAAGTGATCTTTCTCTTACCAACTGCATAAAAGTGATCTTTCTCTTACCAACTGCATAAAAGTGATCCCTCTCTGACCAACTGTATAAACGTGATCCCTCTGACAAACTGCATAAGAGTGATCCCTCTGACCAACTGCATAAAAGTGATCCCTCTCTGACCAACAGCATAAAAGTGATCCCTCTCTGACCAACAGCATAAAAGTGATCCCTCTCTGACCAACGGCATAAAAGTGATCCCTCTCTGACCAACTGCATAAAAGTGATCCCTCTCTGACCAACTGCAGAAAAGTGATCCCTCTGACCAACTGCATAAAAGTGATCCCTCTCTTACCAAATGCATACAAGTGATCACTCTCTGACAAACTGCATAAAAGTGATCCCTCTCTGACAAACTGCATAAAAGTGATCTTTCTCTGACCAACTGCATAAAAGTGAGCCCTCTGACCAACTGCATAAAAGTGATCGCTCTCTGACAAACTGCATAAAAGTGATCCCTCTGATCAACTGCATAAAAGTGATCCCTCTCATCAACTGCATAAAAGTGATCCCTCTAATCAACTGCATAAAATTGATCCCTCTCTTACCAACTGCATAAAAGTGATCCCTCTAATCAACTGCATAAAAGTAATCCCTCTCTTACCAACTGCATAAAAGTGATCCCTCTGTTATCCACTTCATAAAAGTGATCCCTCTCTGACCAACAGCATAAAAGTGATCCCTCTCTTTTTTACTACATAAAAGTGATTCCTCTCATAAACTGCAAAAAGGTTTTCCCTCTCTTACCAATTGCATAAAAATGATCCCTCTTACCAACTGCATAAAAGTGATCCCTATCCTACCAACTGCATGAAAGTGATCCCTCTCTGATCAACTGCATAAAAGTGATCCCTCTCTGACCAACTGCAAAAAAGTGATCCCACTCTTACCAACTGCATAAAAGTGATCACTCTCTGACCAACTGCATAAAAGTGATCCCTCTCTGACCAACTGCATAAAAGTGATCCCTCTCTTACCAACTGCATAAAAGTGATCCTTCTCTGACCAACTGCATAAAAGTGATCCCTCTCTGACCAACTGCATAAAAATGATCCCTCTCTTACAAACTGCATAAAAGGGATCCCTCTCTTACCAACTGCATAAAAGGGATCCCTCTCTTACCAACTGCATTAAAGTGATCACTCTCTTATCAACAGCATAAAAGTGATCCCTCTCTGACCAACAGCATAAAAGTGATCCCTCTCTGACCAACTGCATAAAAGTGATCCATCTCCTATCAACTGCATAAAAGTGATCCCTCTCTGACCAACTGCACAAAAGTGATCCCTCTCTGACCAACTGCACAAAAGTGATCCCTCTCAGACCAACTGCATAAATGTGATCCCTCTCTGACCAACTGCAAAAAAGTGATCCCTCTCTGACCAACTGCATAAAAGTGATCCCTCTCTGACTAACTGCATCAAAGTGGTCCCTTTCTTGTTTACTCCATAAAAGTGATCCCTCTCTAACCAACTGCATATAAGTGGTCCCTCTCTTGTTTACTACATAAAAGTGATCCCTCTCTGACCAATTGCAAAAAAGTGATCCCTCTCTGACCAGCTGCATAAAAGTGATCCCTCTCTGACCAACTGCATAAAAGTGATCTCTCTCTTACCAACTGTATAAACGTGATCCCTCTGACAAACTGCATAAAAGTGATCCCTCTCTTACCAACTGCATAAAAGTGATCCCTCTCTTACCAACTGCATAAAAGTGATCCCTCTCTTACCAACTTGCATGAAAGTGATCCCTCTCTGATCAACTGCATAAAAGTGATCCCTCTCTGACCAACTGCAAAAAAGTGATCCCACTCTTACCAACTGCATAAAAGTGATCCCTCTCTGATCAACTGCATGAAAGTGATCCCTCTCTGACCAACTGCATAAAAGTGATCCCTCTCTGACCAACTGCATAAAAGTGATCCCTCTGACCAACTGCATAAAAGTGATCGCTCTCTGACAATCTGCATAAACGTGATCCCTCTGATCAACTGCATAAAAGTGATCCCTCTCTTGTTTACTGCATAAAAGTGATCCCTCTGATCAACTGCATAAAAGTGATCCCTCTGATCAACTGCATAAAAGTGATCCCTCTTATCAACTGCATAAAATTGATCCCTCTCTGACCAACTGCATAAAAGTGATTCCTCTGATCAACTGCATAAAAGTGATCTCTCTCTTGTTTACTGCATAAAAGTTATCCCTCTGATCAACTGCATAAAAGTGATCCCTCTGATCAACTGCATAAAAGTGATCCCTCTGATCAACTGCATAAAAGTGATCCCTCTCTTGTTTACTGCATAAAAGTGATCCCTCTGATCAACTGCATAAAAGTGATCCCTCTCTTGTTTACTGCATAAAAGGGATCCCTCTGATCAACTGCAAAAAAGTGATCCCTCTCTTACCAACTGCATAAAAATTATCCCTCTCTGACCAACTGCATAAAAGTGATCCCTCTCTGACCAACTACATAAAAGTGATCCCTCTCTGACCAACTGCATAAAAGTGATCCCTCTATGACCAACTGCATAAAAGTGATCCCTCTCTGACCAACTGCATAAAAGTGATCCCTCTCTGACCAACTGCATAAAAGTGATCCCTCTCTGACCAACTGCATAAAAGTGATCCCTCTCTGACCAACTGCATAAAAGTGATCCCTCTCTGACCAACTGCATAAAAAAGATCCCTCTCTGACCAACTGCATAAAAGTCATACCTCTCTGACCAACTGCATAAAAATGATCTCTCTCTTACCAACTGTATAAACGTGATCCCTCTGACCAACTGCATAAAAGTGATCTCTCTCTTACCAACTGTATAAACGTGATCCCTCTGACAAACTGCATAAAAGTGATTACTCTCTTACCAACTGCATAAAAGTGATCCCTCTCTGACCAACTGCATAAAAGGGATCCCTCTCTGACCAACTGCATAAAAGTGATCCCTCTCTGACCAACTGCATCAAAGTGATCCCTCTCTTACCAACTGCATAAAAGTGATCCCTCTGTTATCCACTGCATAAAAGTGATCCCTCTCTGACCAACTGCATAAAAGTTATCCCTATCCTACCAACTGCATAAAAGTGATCCTTATCTTACCAACTGCATAAAAGTGATCCCTCTCTGACCAACTGCATAAAAGTGATCCATCTCTTACCAACTACATAAAAGTGATCCCTCTCTGACCAACTGCAAAAAAGTGACCCCTCTCTTACCAACTGCATAAAAGTGATCCCTCTCTGACTAACTGCATCAAAGTGGTCCCTTTCTTATTTACTTCATAAAAGTGATCCCTCTCTAACCAATTGCATAAAAGTGGTCCCTCTCTTGCTTACTACATAAAAGTGATCCCTCTCTGACCAACTGCATAAAAGTGATCCCTCTCTGACCAACTGCATAAAAGTGATCCCTCTATGACATACTGCATAAAAGTGATCCCTCTCTGACCAACTGCATAAAAGTGATCCCTCTCTGACCAACTGCATAAAAGTGATCCCTCTCTGACCAACTGCATAAAAGTGATCCCTCTCTGACCAACTGCATAAAAGTGATCCCTCTCTGACCAACTGCATAAAAGTGATCCCTCTCTGGCCAACTGCATAAAAGTGATCCCTCTCTGACCAACTGCATAAAAGTGATACCTCTCTGACCAACTGCATAAAAGTGATCTTTCTCTTACCAACTGCATAAAAGTGATCCCTCTCTGACCAACTGTATAAACGTGATCCCTCTGACAAACTGCATAAAAGTGATCCCTCTGACCAACTGCATAAAAGTGATCCCTCTCTGACCAACAGCATAAAAGTGATCCCTCTCTGACCAACGGCATAAAAGTGATCCCTCTCTGACCAACTGCATAAAAGTGATCCCTCTCTGATTAGCTGCATAAAAGTGATCCCTCTCTGACCAACTGCAGAAAAGTGATCCCTCTCTTACCAACTGCATAAAAGTGATCCCTCTCTTACCAAATGCATACAAGTGATCACTCTCTGACAAACTGCATAAAAGTGATCCCTCTCTGACAAACTGCATAAAAGTGATCCCTCTCTGACCAACTGCATAAAAGTGAGCCCTCTGACCAACTGCATAAAAGTGATCCCTCTCTTGTTTACTGCATAAAAGGGATCCCTCTGATCAACTGCATAAAAGTGATCCCTCTTATCAACTGCATAAAATTGATCCCTCTCTGACCAACTGCATAAAAGTGATTCCTCTGATCAACTGCATAAAAGTGATCTCTCTCTTGTTTACTGCATAAAAGTTATCCCTCTGATCAACTGCATAAAAGTGATCCCTCTGATCAACTGCATAAAAGTGATCCCTCTCTTGTTTACTGCATAAAAGTGATCCCTCTGATCAACTGCATAAAAGTGATCCCTCTCTGACCAACTGCATAAAAGTGATTCCTCTGATCAACTGCATAAAAGTGATCTCTCTCTTGTTTACTGCATAAAAGTTATCCCTCTGATCAACTGCATAAAAGTGATCCCTCTGATCAACTGCATAAAAGTGATCCCTCTGATCAACTGCATAAAAGTGATCCCTCTCTTGTTTACTGCATAAAAGTGATCCCTCTGATCAACTGCATAAAAGTGATCCCTCTCTTGTTTACTGCATAAAAGGGATCCCTCTGATCAACTGCAAAAAAGTGATCCCTCTCTTACCAACTGCATAAAAATTATCCCTCTCTGACCAACTGCATAAAAGTGATCCCTCTCTGACCAACTACATAAAAGTGATCCCTCTCTGACCAACTGCATAAAAGTGATCCCTCTCTGAACAACTGCATAAAAGTGATCCCTCTCTGACCAACTGCATAAAAGTGATCCCTCTCTGACCAACTGCATAAAAGTGATCCCTCTCTGACCAACTGCATAAAAGTGATCCCTCTCTGACCAACTGCATAAAAAAGATCCCTCTCTGACCAACTGCATAAAAGTCATACCTCTCTGACCAACTGCATAAAAATGATCCCTCTCTGACCAACTGCAGAAAAGTGATTTCTCTCTTACCAACTGCATAAAAGTGATTCCTCTCTTACCAACTGCATAAAAGTGATCCCTCTCTTACCAACTGCATAAAAGTGATCCCTCTGACCAACTGCATAAAAGTGATCCCTCTCTTACCAAATTCATAAAAGTGATCACTCTCTGACAAACTGCAAAAAGTGATCCCTCTCTGACAAACTGCATAAAAGTGATCCCTCTGACCAACTGCATAAAAGTGATCCCACTCTGACAAACTGCATAAAAGTGATCCCTCTCTGACCAACTGCATAAAAGTGAACCCTCTGATCAACTGCATAAAAGTGATCCCTCTATTGTTTACTGCATAAAAGTGATCCCTCTGATCAACTGCATAAAAGTGATCCCTCTGATCAACTGCATAAAAGTGATCCCTCTGATTAACTGCATTAAAGTGATCCCTCTAATCAATTGCATAAAAGTGATCCCTCTCTTACCAACTGCATAAAAGTGATCCCTTTCTGACCAACAGCATAAAAGTGATCCCTCTCTTTTTTACTACATAAAAGTGATCCTCATCAACTGCATAAAAGTTATCCCTCTCTAACCAATTGCATAAAAATGATCCCTCTTACCAACTGCATAAAAGTGATCCCTATCCTACCAACTGCATAAAACTGATCCTTCTCTTACCAACTGCATGAAAGTGATCCCTCTCTGATCAACTGCATAAAAGTGATCCCTCCCTGACCAACTGCATAAAAGTGATCCCTCTCTTACCAACTGCACAAAAGTGACCCCTCTCTGACCAACAGCATAAAATGGGTCCCTCTTTTTTACTACATAAAAGTGATCCTCATAAACTGCATAAAAGTTATCCCTCTCTTACCAATTGCATAAAAATGATCCCTCTTACCAACTGCATAAAAGTGATCCCTATCCTTCCAACTGCATAAAAGTGATCCTTCTCTTACCAACTGCATAAAAGTGATCCCTCTCTGACCAACTGCATAAAAGTGATCCCTCTCTGACCAACTGCATAAAAGTGATCCCTCTCTGACCAACTGCATAAAAGTGATCCCTCTCTGACCAACTGCATAAAAGTGATCCCTCTCTGACCAACTGCATGAAAGTGATCCCTCTCTGACCAACTGCATAAAAGTGATCCCTCTCTGACCAACTGCATAAAAGTGATCTCTCTCTTACCAACTGTATAAACGTGATCCCTCTGACAAACTGCATAAAAGTGATCACTCTCTTACCAACTGCATAAAAGTGATCCCTCTCTTACCAACTGCATAAAAGTGATCCCTCTCTTACCAACTGCATTAAAGTGATCCCTCTCTTACCAACTGCATTAAAGTGATCCCTCTCTTACCAACTGCATTAAAGTGATCCCTCTCTGACCAACTGCATAAAAGTGATCCCTCTCTGACCAACTGCAGAAAAGTGATCCCTCTCTTACCAACTGCATAAAAGTGATCCCTCTGACCAACTGCATAAAAGTGATCCCTCTCTTACCAAATTCATAAAAGTGATCACTCTCTGACAAACTGCAAAAAGTGATCCCTCTCTGACAAACTGCATAAAAGTGATCCCTCTGACCAACTGCATAAAAGTGATCCCACTCTGACAAACTGCATAAAAGTGATCCCTCTCTGACCAACTGCATAAAAGTGAACCCTCTGATCAACTGCTTAAAAGTGATCCCTCTCTTGTTTACTGCATAAAAGTGATCCCTCTGATCAACTGCATAAAAGTAATCCCTCTGATTAACTGCATAAAAGGGATCCCTCTAATCAATTGCATAAAAGTGATCCCTCTCTTACCAACTGCATAAAAGTGATCTCTCTCTTACCAACTGCATAAAAGTGATCCCTTTCTGACCAACAGCATAAAAGTGATCCCTCTCTTTTTTACTACATAAAAGTGATCCTCATCAACTGCATAAAAGTTATCCCTCTCTAACCAATTGCATAAAAATGATCCCTCTTACCAACTGCATAAAAGTGATCCCTATCCTACCAACTGCATAAAACTGATCCTTCTCTTACCAACTGCATGAAAGTGATCCCTCTCTGATCAACTGCATAAAAGTGATCCCTCTCTGACCAACTGCATAAAAGTGATCCCTCTCTTACCAACAGCATAAAATGGGTCCCTCTTTTTTACTACATAAAAGTGATCCTCATAAACTGCATAAAAGTTATCCCTCTCTTACCAATTGCATAAAAATGATCCCTCTTACCAACTGCATAAAAGTGATCCCTATCCTACCAACTGCATAAAAGTGATCCTTCTCTTACCAACTGCATAAAAGTGATCCCTCTCTGACCAACTGCATAAAAGTTATCCCTCTCTGACCAACTGCATAAAAGTTATCCCTCTCTAATTAGTTGCATAAAAGTGATCCCTCTCTGACCAACTGCATAAAAGTGATCCCTCTCTAATTAGTTGCATAAAAGTGATCCCTCTCTGACAAACTGCATAAAAGTGATCCCTCTCTTACCAACTGCATAAAAGTCATCCCTCTGACCAACTACATAAAAGTGATCCCTCTCTTACCAAATGCATAAAAGTGATCACTCTCTGACAAACTGCATAAAAGTGATCCCTCTGATCAACTGCATAAACGTGATCCCTCTGATTAACTGCATAAAAGTGATCCTTCTGATCAACTGCATAAAAGTTATCCCTCTGATCAACTGCATAAAAGTTATCCCTCTGATCAACTGCATAAAAGTTATCCCTCTGATTAACTGCATAAAAGTGATCCCTCTGTTATCCACTGCATAAAAGTGATCCCTCTCTGACCAACTGCATAAAAGTGATCCCTCTCTTACCAACAGCACAAAAGTGATCTCTCTCTTACCAACTGTATAAACGTGATCCCTCTGACAAACTGCATAAAAGTGATCACTCTCTTACCAACTGCATAAAAGTGATCCCTCTGACAAACTGCATAAAAGTGATCCCTCTCTTACCAACTGCATAAAAGTGATCCCTCTCTTACCAACTGCATTAAAGTGATCCCTCTCTGACCAACTGCATAAAAGTGATCCCTCTGACCAACTGCATAAAAGTTATCCCTCTCTGACAAATTGCATAAAAGTGATCCCTCTGATCAACTGCATAAAAGTGATCCCTCTGATCAACTGCATAAAAGTGATCCCTCTGATCAACTGCATAAAAGTGATCCCTCTGATCAACTGCATAAAAGTGATCCCTCTGATCAACTGCATAAAAGTGATCCCTCTGATCAACTGCATAAAAGTGATCCCTCTGATCAACTGCATAAAAGTGATCCCTCTGATCAACTGCATAAAAGTGATCCCTCTGACAAACTGCATAAAAGTTATCCCTCTCTGACAAATTGCATAAAAGTGATCCCTCTGATCAACTGCATAAAAGTGATCCCTCTGATCAACTGCATAAAAGTGATCCCTCTGATCAACTGCATAAAAGTGATCCCTCTGATCAACTGCATAAAAGTGATCCCTCTGATCAACTGCATAAAAGTGATCCCTCTCTTGTTTACTGCATAAAAGTGATCCCTCTGACCAACTGCATAAAAGTGATCGCTCTCTGACAAACTGCATAAAAGTGATCCCTCTCTGACCAACTGCATGAAAGTGATCCCTCTCTGACCAACTGCATAAAAGTGATCCCTCTCTGACCAACTGCATAAAAGTGATACCTCTCTGACCAACTGCACAAAAGTGATCTCTCTCTTACCAACTGTATAAACGTGATCCCTCTGAGAAACTGCATAAAAGTGATCACTCTCTTACCAACTGCATAAAAGTGATCCCACTGACAAACTGCATAAAAGTGATCCCTCTCTTACCAACTGCATAAAAGTGACCACTCTCTTACCAACTGCATAAAAGTGATACCTCTCTGACCAACTGCATAAAAGTGATCCCTCTCTTACCAAATGCATAAAAGTGATCCCTCTCTTGTTTACTGTATAAAAGTGATCCCTCTGATAAACTGCATAAAAGTGATCCCTCTGATCAACTGCATAAAAGTGATCCCTCTGATCAACTGCATAAAAGTGATCCCTCTCTTACAAACTGCTTAAAAGTGATCCCTCTCTTATCAACTGCATAAAAGTGATACCTCTCTGAATAACTGCATAAAAGTGATCCCTCTGATCAACTGCATAAAAGTGATTCCTCTCTGACCAACTGCATAAAAGTGATCCCTCTTATCAACTGCATAAAAATGCTCCCTCTCTGATCAACTGCATAAAAGTAATCCCTCTCTTACCAACTGCATAAAAGTGATCCCTCTCTGACCAACTGCATAAAAGTGAACCCTCTCTGACCAACTGCATAAAAGTTATCCCTCTCTTACCAACTGCGTAACAGCGATCCCTCTCTGACCAACTGCATGAAAGCTATCCCTCTCTGATCAACTGCATAAAAGTGATCCCTCTCTGACCATCTGCATAAAAGTGATCCCTCTCTTTTCAACTGCATAAAAGTGATCCCTCTCTGATCAACTGCATAAAAGTGATTCCTCTCTGACCATCTGCATAAAAGTGACCCCGCTCAGATAAACTGCATAAAAGTGATCTCTCTCTGACCATCTGCAAAAAAGTGATCCCTCTCTGACCAACTGCATAAAAGTGATCCCTCTCTTACCAACTGCATCAAAGTGGTCCCTTTCTTGTTTACTACATAAAAGTGATGCCTCTCTGACCCACTGCAAAAAAAGTGATCCCTCTCTTACCAACTGCATAAAAGTGATCCCTCTCTTACCAACTGCATAAAAGTTATCCCTCTCTGACCAACTGCATAAAAGTTATCCCTCTCTGACCAACTGCATAAAAGTGATCCCTGTGATCAACTGTAGAGATAAACGAATTTTTCAAAAATTCGATTCGGCTGATTCGGCGAATTCCAGGAAGAAATTCGATTCGATGCAAATTAATTCGCTACGAAGTTAACTTATAAAAAGGTTTTCTAGGCTTCAGAGAGCCTTTAAATTAGTGCAGAACACTGTACCTTTAATTTAAATGCCCTTGGAGATGAGGAAGGAGAAGGAGAAGGCGAAGGATGAGAAGAAGGAGAAGGAGAAGGAGAAGGAGGAGAAGGAGAAGGATGAGAAGAAGGAGAAGGATGAGAAGAAGGAGAAGGAGAAGGATGAGAAGAAGGAGAAGGAGAAGGATGAGAAGAAGGAGAAGGATGAGAAGAAGGAGAAGGATGAGAAGAAGGATGAGAAGAAGGATGAGAAGAAGGAGAAGGAGAAGGAGAAGGAGGAGAAGGAGAAGGATGAGAAGAAGGATGAGAAGAAGGAGAAGGATGAGAAGAAGGATGAGAAGAAGGAGAAGGATGAGAAGAAGGAGAAGGATGAGAAGAAGGAGAAGGAGAAGGATGAGAAGAAGGAGAAGGATAAGAAGAAGGAGAAGGATGAGAAGAAGGATGAGAAGAAGGATGAGAAGAAGGAGAAGGATGAGAAGAAGGACAGTTCTGTGACAGTTTCTGTCTATTTCTGACAGTTCTGTGACATTCACTCCATACAGCGGTTGAAACATTGTATCTATTTGTTTCCATAAATGACATTCTGCAGATACACTTAGAGGAGCTCTGCAGATACACTTTTTGCCGGCTTGGAATTATTCTTATTTTCATCCTACTTCTTCTTCTTCTTCATCCTCATCCTCATCCTCTTCTTCTTCTTCTGAGGATGAAGAAGAAGAAGAAGAAGTAGGATGAAAATAAGATTAATTCCAAGCCGGCAAAAAGTGTATCTGCAGAGCTCCTCTAAGTGTATCTGCAGAATAGAGGAACTCTGCACATACACTTTTTGCAGGCTTGGAATTATTCTTATTTTCATCCTACTTCTTCTTCTTCTTCTTCATCCTCATCCTCTTCTTCTTCTGAGGATGAGGATGAGGATGAAGAAGAAGAAGTAGGATGAAAATAAGAATTCCAAACCGGCAAAAAGTGTATGTGCAGAGTTCCTCTATTTCTGACAGTTCTCTGACAGCTTCTTCACATGTACAGCGGTTGAAACATCTGCATCCTAAATGGAAACTAATAGATACAATGATTCAACCGCTGTACATGTGTTCCTTCTGTCAGAGAACTGTCAGAAATAGCGGAGCTCTCTGCAGGGACACTTTTGCCGGCTGATTTTTCCTGAAATTCGTATCGAATTCCGGTTCGCCTGGTTCGATTCGCTCATCTCTAATCAACTGCATAAAAGTGATTCCTCTCTGACCAACTGCATAAAAGTGATCCCTCTTATCAACTGCATAAAAATGCTCCCTCTCTGACCAACTGCATAAAAGTGATCCCTCTCTGACCAACAGCATAAAAGTGATCCCTCTCTTTTTTACTACATAAAAGTGATCCTCATCAACTGCATAAAAGTGATTCCTCTCATAAACTGCATAAAAGTTATCCCTCTCTTACCAACTGCATAAAAGTGATCCCTCTCTGACCAACAGCATAAAATGGGTCCCTCTCTTTTTTACTACATAAAAGTGATCCTCATAAACTGCATAAAAGTTATCCCTCTCTTACCAATTGCATAAAAATGATCCCTCTTACCAAGTGCATAAAAGTGATCCCTATCCTACCAACTGCATAAAAGTGATCCTTCTCTTACCAACTGCATAAAAGTGATCCCTCTCTGACCAACTGCATAAAAGTGATCCCTCTCTGACCAACTGCATAAAAGTGATCCCTCTCTGACCAACTGCATAAAAGTGATGCCTCTCTGACCAACTGCATAAAAGTGATCCCTCTCTTACCAACTGCATAAAAAAGATCCCTCTCTGACCAACTGCATAAAAGTCATACCTCTCTGACCAACTGCATAAAAATGATCTCTCTCTTACCAACTGTATAAACGTGATCCCTCTGACCAACTGCATAAAAGTGATCTCTCTCTTACCAACTGTATAAACGTGATCCCTCTGACAAACTGCATAAAAGTGATTACTCTCTTACCAACTGCATAAAAGTGATCCCTCTCTGACCAACTGCATAAAAGTGATCCCTCTCTGACCAACTGCATCAAAGTGATCCCTCTCTTACCAACTGCATAAAAGTGATCCCTCTGTTATCCACTGCATAAAAGTGATCCCTCTCTGACCAACTGCATAAAAGTTATCCCTATCCTACCAACTGCATAAAAGTGATCCTTATCTTACCAACTGCATAAAAGTGATCCATCTCTTACCAACTACATAAAAGTGATCCCTCTCTGACCAACTGCAAAAAAGTGACCCCTCTCTTACCAACTGCATAAAAGTGATCCCTCTCTGACTAACTGCATCAAAGTGGTCCCTTTCTTGTTTACTTCATAAAAGTGATCCCTCTCTAACCAATTGCATAAAAGTGATCCCTCTATGATATACTGCATAAAAGTGATCCCTCTCTGACCAACTGCATAAAAGTGATCCCTCTCTGACCAACTGCATAAAAGTGATCCCTCTCTGACCAACTGCATAAAAGTGATCCCTCTATGACATACTGCATAAAAGTGATCTCTCTCTGACCAACTGCATAAAAGTGATCCCTCTCTGACCAACTGCATAAAAGTGATCCCTCTCTGACCAACTGCATAAAAGTGATCCCTCTCTGACCAACTGCATAAAAGTGATCCCTCTCTGACCAACTGCATAAAAGTGATCCCTCTCTGGCCAACTGCATAAAAGTGATCCCTCTCTGACCAACTGCATAAAAGTGATACCTCTCTGACCAACTGCATAAAAGTGATCTTTCTCTTACCAACTGCATAAAAGTGATCTTTCTCTTACCAACTGCATAAAAGTGATCCCTCTCTGACCAACTGTATAAACGTGATCCCTCTGACAAACTGCATAAGAGTGATCCCTCTGACCAACTGCATAAAAGTGATCCCTCTCTGACCAACAGCATAAAAGTGATCCCTCTCTGACCAACAGCATAAAAGTGATCCCTCTCTGACCAACGGCATACAAGTGATCCCTCTCTGACCAACTGCATAAAAGTGATCCCTCTCTGACCAACTGCAGAAAAGTGATCCCTCTCTTACCAACTGCATAAAAGTGATCCCTCTGACCAACTGCATAAAAGTGATCCCTCTCTTACCAAATGCATACAAGTGATCACTCTCTGACAAACTGCATAAAAGTGATCCCTCTCTGACAAACTGCATAAAAGTGATCTTTCTCTGACCAACTGCATAAAAGTGAGCCCTCTGACCAACTGCATAAAAGTGATCGCTCTCTGACAAACTGCATAAAAGTGATCCCTCTGATCAACTGCATAAAAGTGATCCCTCTCATCAACTGCATAAAAGTGATCCCTCTAATCAACTGCATAAAATTGATCCCTCTCTTACCAACTGCATAAAAGTGATCCCTCTAATCAACTGCATAAAAGTAATTCCTCTCTTACCAACTGCATAAAAGTGATCCCTCTGTTATCCACTTCATAAAAGTGATCCCTCTCTGACCAACAGCATAAAAGTGATCCCTCTCTTTTTTACTACATAAAAGTGATTCCTCTCATAAACTGCAAAAAGGTTTTCCCTCTCTTACCAATTGCATAAAAATGATCCCTCTTACCAACTGCATAAAAGTGATCCCTATCCTACCAACTGCATGAAAGTGATCTCTCTCTGATCAACTGCATAAAAGTGATCCCTCTCTGACCAACTGCAAAAAAGTGATCCCACTCTTACCAACTGCATAAAAGTGATCACTCTCTGACCAACTGCATAAAAGTGATCCCTCTCTGACCAACTGCATAAAAGTGATCCCTCTCTTACCAACTGCATAAAAGTGATCCCTCTCTGACCAACAGCATAAAAGTGATCCCTCTCTGACCAACTGCATAAAAGTGATCCATCTCCTATCAACTGCATAAAAGTGATCCCTCTCTGACCAACTGCACAAAAGTGATCCCTCTCTGACCAACTGCACAAAAGTGATCCCTCTCAGACCAACTGCATAAATGTGATCCCTCTCTGACCAACTGCAAAAAAGTGATCCCTCTCTGACCAACTGCATAAAAGTGATCCCTCTCTGACTAACTGCATCAAAGTGGTCCCTTTCTTGTTTACTCCATAAAAGTGATCCCTCTCTAACCAACTGCATATAAGTGGTCCCTCTCTTGTTTACTACATAAAAGTGATCCCTCTCTGACCAATTGCAAAAAAGTGATCCCTCTCTGACCAGCTGCATAAAAGTGATCCCTCTCTGACCAACTGCATAAAAGTGATCTCTCTCTTACCAACTGTATAAACGTGATCCCTCTGACAAACTGCATAAAAGTGATCCCTCTCTTACCAACTGCATAAAAGTGATCCCTCTCTTACCAACTGCATAAAAGTGATCCCTCTCTTACCAACTTGCATGAAAGTGATCCCTCTCTGATCAACTGCATAAAAGTGATCCCTCTCTGACCAACTGCAAAAAAGTGATCCCACTCTTACCAACTGCATAAAAGTGATCCCTCTCTGATCAACTGCATGAAAGTGATCCCTCTCTGACCAACTGCATAAAAGTGATCCCTCTCTGACCAACTGCATAAAAGTGATCCCTCTGACCAACTGCATAAAAGTGATCGCTCTCTGACAATCTGCATAAAAGTGATCCCTCTGATCAACTGCATAAAAGTGATCCCTCTGATCAACTGCATAAAAGTGATCCCTCTGATCAACTGCATAAACGTGATCCCTCTGATCAACTGCATAAAAGTGATCCCTCTCTTGTTTACTGCATAAAAGTGATCCCTCTGATCAACTGCATAAAAGTGATCCCTCTGATCAACTGCATAAAAGTGATCCCTCTTATCAACTGCATAAAATTGATCCCTCTCTGACCAATTGCATAAAAGTGATTCCTCTGATCAACTGCATAAAAGTGATCTCTCTCTTGTTTACTGCATAAAAGTTATCCCTCTGATCAACTGCATAAAAGTGATCCCTCTGATCAACTGCATAAAAGTGATCCCTCTGATCAACTGCATAAAAGTGATCCCTCTCTTGTTTACTGCATAAAAGGGATCCCTCTGATCAACTGCAAAAAAGTGATCCCTCTCTTACCAACTGCATAAAAATTATCCCTCTCTGACCAACTGCATAAAAGTGATCCCTCTCTGACCAACTACATAAAAGTGATCCCTCTCTGACCAACTGCATAAAAGTGATCCCTCTATGACCAACTGCATAAAAGTGATCCCTCTCTGACCAACTGCATAAAAGTGATCCCTCTCTGACCAACTGCATAAAAGTGATCCCTCTCTGACCAACTGCATAAAAGTGATCCCTCTCTGACCAACTGCATAAAAGTGATCCCTCTCTGACCAACTGCATAAAAAAGATCCCTCTCTGACCAACTGCATAAAAGTCATACCTCTCTGACCAACTGCATAAAAATGATCTCTCTCTTACCAACTGTATAAACGTGATCCCTCTGACCAACTGCATAAAAGTGATTACTCTCTTACCAACTGCATAAAAGTGATCCCTCTCTGACCAACTGCATAAAAGGGATCCCTCTCTGACCAACTGCATAAAAGTGATCCCTCTCTGACCAACTGCATCAAAGTGATCCCTCTCTTACCAACTGCATAAAAGTGATCCCTCTGTTATCCACTGCATAAAAGTGATCCCTCTCTGACCAACTGCATAAAAGTTATCCCTATCCTACCAACTGCATAAAAGTGATCCTTATCTTACCAACTGCATAAAAGTGATCCCTCTCTGACCAACTGCATAAAAGTGATCCATCTCTTACCAACTACATAAAAGTGATCCCTCTCTGACCAACTGCAAAAAAGTGACCCCTCTCTTACCAACTGCATAAAAGTGATCCCTCTCTGACTAACTGCATCAAAGTGGTCCCTTTCTTGTTTACTTCATAAAAGTGATCCCTCTCTAACCAATTGCATAAAAGTGGTCCCTCTCTTGCTTACTACATAAAAGTGATCCCTCTCTGACCAACTGCATAAAAGTGATCCCTCTCTGACCAACTGCATAAAAGTGATCCCTCTATGACATACTGCATAAAAGTGATCCCTCTCTGACCAACTGCATAAAAGTGATCCCTCTCTGACCAACTGCATAAAAGTGATCCCTCTCTGACCAACTGCATAAAAGTGATCCCTCTCTGACCAACTGCATAAAAGTGATCCCTCTCTGACCAACTGCATAAAAGTGATCCCTCTCTGGCCAACTGCATAAAAGTGATCCCTCTCTGACCAACTGCATAAAAGTGATACCTCTCTGACCAACTGCATAAAAGTGATCTTTCTCTTACCAACTGCATAAAAGTGATCCCTCTCTGACCAACTGTATAAACGTGATCCCTCTGACAAACTGCATAAAAGTGATCCCTCTGACCAACTGCATAAAAGTGATCCCTCTCTGACCAACAGCATAAAAGTGATCCCTCTCTGACCAATGGCATAAAAGTGATCCCTCTCTGACCAACTGCATAAAAGTGATCCCTCTCTGATTAGCTGCATAAAAGTGATCCCTCTCTGACCAACTGCAGAAAAGTGATCCCTCTCTTACCAACTGCATAAAAGTGATCCCTCTCTTACCAAATGCATACAAGTGATCACTCTCTGACAAACTGCATAAAAGTGATCCCTCTCTGACAAACTGCATAAAAGTGATCCCTCTCTGACCAACTGCATAAAAGTGAGCCCTCTGACCAACTGCATAAAAGTGATCCCTCTCTTGTTTACTGCATAAAAGGGATCCCTCTGATCAACTGCATAAAAGTGATCCCTCTTATCAACTGCATAAAATTGATCCCTCTCTGACCAACTGCATAAAAGTGATTCCTCTGATCAACTGCATAAAAGTGATCTCTCTCTTGTTTACTGCATAAAAGTTATCCCTCTGATCAACTGCATAAAAGTGATCCCTCTGATCAACTGCATAAAAGTGATCCCTCTCTTGTTTACTGCATAAAAGTGATCCCTCTGATCAACTGCATAAAAGTGATCCCTCTCTGACCAACTGCATAAAAGTGATTCCTCTGATCAACTGCATAAAAGTGATCTCTCTCTTGTTTACTGCATAAAAGTTATCCCTCTGATCAACTGCATAAAAGTGATCCCTCTGATCAACTGCATAAAAGTGATCCCTCTCTTGTTTACTGCATAAAAGTGATCCCTCTGATCAACTGCATAAAAGTGATCCCTCTCTTGTTTACTGCATAAAAGGGATCCCTCTGATCAACTGCAAAAAAGTGATCCCTCTCTTACCAACTGCATAAAAATTATCCCTCTCTGACCAACTGCATAAAAGTGATCCCTCTCTGACCAACTACATAAAAGTGATCCCTCTCTGACCAACTGCATAAAAGTGATCCCTCTCTGACCAACTGCATAAAAGTGATCCCTCTCTGACCAACTGCATAAAAGTGATCCCTCTCTGACCAACTGCATAAAAGTGATCCCTCTCTGACCAACTGCATAAAAGTGATCCCTCTCTGACCAACTGCATAAAAAAGATCCCTCTCTGACCAACTGCATAAAAGTCATACCTCTCTGACCAACTGCATAAAAATGATCTCTCTCTTACCAACTGTATAAACGTGATCCCTCTGACCAACTGCATAAAAGTGATCTCTCTCTTACCAACTGTATAAACGTGATCCCTCTGACAAACTGCATAAAAGTGATCCCTCTCTGACCAACTGCATAAAAGTGATCCCTCTCTGACCAACTGTATAAAAGTGATCCCTCTGACGAACTGCATAAAAGTGATCCCTCTCTTACCAACTGCATAAAAGTGATCCCTCTCTTACCAACTGCATTAAAGTGATCCCTCTCTTACCAACAGCATAAAAGTGATCCCTCTCTGACCAACAGCATAAAAGTGATCCCTCTCTGACCAACTGCATAAAAGTGATCCCTCTCTGACCAACTGCATAAAAGTGATCCCTCTCTGACCAACTGCATAAAAGTGATCCCTCTCTGACCAACTGCAGAAAAGTGATTTCTCTCTTACCAACTGCATAAAAGTGATCCCTCTCTTACCAACTGCATAAAAGTGATCCCTCTCTTACCAACTGCATAAAAGTGATCCCTCTGACCAACTGCATAAAAGTGATCCCTCTCTTACCAAATTCATAAAAGTGATCACTCTCTGACAAACTGCAAAAAGTGATCCCTCTCTGACAAACTGCATAAAAGTGATCCCTCTGACCAACTGCATAAAAGTGATCCCACTCTGACCAACTGCATAAAAGTGATCCCTCTCTGACCAACTGCATAAAAGTGAACCCTCTGATCAACTGCATAAAAGTGATCCCTCTATTGTTTACTGCATAAAAGTGATCCCTCTGATCAACTGCATAAAAGTGATCCCTCTGATCAACTGCATAAAAGTGATCCCTCTGATTAACTGCATAAAAGTGATCCCTCTAATCAATTGCATAAAAGTGATCCCTCTCTTACCAACTGCATAAAAGTGATCCCTCTCTGACCAACTGCATAAAAGTGATCTCTCTCTTACCAACTGCATAAAAGTGATCCCTTTCTGACCAACAGCATAAAAGTGATCCCTCTCTTTTTTACTACATAAAAGTGATCCTCATCAACTGCATAAAAATGATCCCTCTTACCAACTGCATAAAAGTGATCCCTATCCTTCCAACTGCATAAAAGTTATCCCTCTCTAACCAATTGCATAAAACTGATCCTTCTCTTACCAACTGCATGAAAGTGATCCCTCTCTGATCAACTGCATAAAAGTGATCCCACTCTTACCAACTGCATAAAAGTGATCCCTCCCTGACCAACTGCATAAAAGTGATCCCTCTCTTACCAACAGCACAAAAGTGATCCCTCTCTGACCAAAAGCATAAAATGGGTCCCTCTTTTTTACTACATAAAAGTGATCCTCATAAACTGCATAAAAGTTATCCCTCTCTTACCAATTGCATAAAAATGATCCCTCTTACCAACTGCATAAAAGTGATCCCTATCCTTCCAACTGCATAAAAGTGATCCTTCTCTTACCAACTGCATAAAAGTGATCCCTCTCTGACCAACTGCATAAAAGTGATCCCTCTCTGACCAACTGCATAAAAGTGATCCCTCTCTGACCAACTGCATAAAAGTGATCCCTCTCTGACCAACTGCATAAAAGTGATCCCTCTCTGACCAACTGCATGAAAGTGATCCCTCTCTGACCAACTGCATAAAAGTGATCTCTCTCTTACCAACTGTATAAACGTGATCCCTCTGACAAACTGCATAAAAGTGATCACTCTCTTACCAACTGCATAAAAGTGATCCCTCTCTTACCAACTGCATAAAAGTGATCCCTCTCTTACCAACTGCATTAAAGTGATCCCTCTCTTACCAACTGCATTAAAGTGATCCCTCTCTTACCAACTGCATTAAAGTGATCCATCTCTGACCAACTGCATAAAAGTGATCCCTCTCTGACCAACTGCAGAAAAGTGATCCCTCTCTTACCAACTGCATAAAAGTGATCCCTCTGACCAACTGCATAAAAGTGATCCCTCTCTTACCAAATTCATAAAAGTGATCACTCTCTGACAAACTGCAAAAAGTGATCCCTCTCTGACAAACTGCATAAAAGTGATCCCTCTGACCAACTGCATAAAAGTGATCCCACTCTGACAAACTGCATAAAAGTGATCCCTCTCTGACCAACTGCATAAAAGTGAACCCTCTGATCAACTGCTTAAAAGTGATCCCTCTCTTGTTTACTGCATAAAAGTGATCCCTCTGATCAACTGCATAAAAGTAATCCCTCTGATTAACTGCATAAAAGGGATCCCTCTAATCAATTGCATAAAAGTGATCCCTCTCTTACCAACTGCATAAAAGTGATCTCTCTCTTACCAACTGCATAAAAGTGATCCCTTTCTGACCAACAGCATAAAAGTGATCCCTCTCTTTTTTACTACATAAAAGTGATCCTCATCAACTGCATAAAAGTTATCCCTCTCTAACCAATTGCATAAAAATGATCCCTCTTACCAACTGCATAAAAGTGATCCCTATCCTACCAACTGCATAAAACTGATCCTTCTCTTACCAACTGCATGAAAGTGATCCCTCTCTGATCAACTGCATAAAAGTGATCCCACTCTTACCAACTGCATAAAAGTGATCCCTCTCTGACCAACTGCATAAAAGTGATCCCTCTGTTATCCACTGCATAAAAGTGATCCCTCTCTTACCAACAGCATAAATTGGGTCCCTCTTTTTTACTACATAAAAGTGATCCTCATAAACTGCATAAAAGTTATCCCTCTCTTACCAATTGCATAAAAATGATCCCTCTTACCAACTGCATAAAAGTGATCCCTATCCTACCAACTGCATAAAAGTGATCCTTCTCTTACCAACTGCATAAAAGTGATCCCTCTCTGACCAACTGCATAAAAGTTATCCCTCTCTGACCAACTGCATAAAAGTTATCCCTCTCTAATTAGTTGCATAAAAGTGATCCCTCTCTGACCAACTGCATAAAAGTGATCCCTCTCTAATTAGTTGCATAAAAGTGATCCCTCTCTGACAAACTGCATAAAAGTGATCCCTCTCTTACCAACTGCATAAAAGTCATCCCTCTGACCAACTGCATAAAAGTGATCCCTCTCTTACCAAATGCATAAAAGTGATCACTCTCTGACAAACTGCATAAAAGTGATCCTCATCAACTGCATAAAAGTTATCCCTCTCTAACCAATTGCATAAAAATGATCCCTCTTACCAACTGCATAAAAGTGATCCCTATCCTTCCAACTGCATAAAAGTTATCCCTCTCTAACCAATTGCATAAAACTGATCCTTCTCTTACCAACTGCATGAAAGTGATCCCTCTCTGATCAACTGCATAAAAGTGATCCCACTCTTACCAACTGCATAAAAGTGATCCCTCCCTGACCAACTGCATAAAAGTGATCCCTCTCTTACCAACAGCACAAAAGTGATCCCTCTCTGACCAAAAGCATAAAATGGGTCCCTCTTTTTTACTACATAAAAGTGATCCTCATAAACTGCATAAAAGTTATCCCTCTCTTACCAATTGCATAAAAATGATCCCTCTTACCAACTGCATAAAAGTGATCCCTATCCTTCCAACTGCATAAAAGTGATCCTTCTCTTACCAACTGCATAAAAGTGATCCCTCTCTGACCAACTGCATAAAAGTGATCCCTCTCTGACCAACTGCATAAAAGTGATCCCTCTCTGACCAACTGCATAAAAGTGATCCCTCTCTGACCAACTGCATAAAAGTGATCCCTCTCTGACCAACTGCATGAAAGTGATCCCTCTCTGACCAACTGCATAAAAGTGATCCCTCTCTGACCAACTGCATAAAAGTGATCTCTCTCTTACCAACTGTATAAACGTGATCCCTCTGACAAACTGCATAAAAGTGATCACTCTCTTACCAACTGCATAAAAGTGATCCCTCTCTTACCAACTGCATAAAAGTGATCCCTCTCTTACCAACTGCATTAAAGTGATCCCTCTCTTACCAACTGCATTAAAGTGATCCCTCTCTTACCAACTGCATTAAAGTGATCCATCTCTGACCAACTGCATAAAAGTGATCCCTCTCTGACCAACTGCAGAAAAGTGATCCCTCTCTTACCAACTGCATAAAAGTGATCCCTCTGACCAACTGCATAAAAGTGATCCCTCTCTTACCAAATTCATAAAAGTGATCACTCTCTGACAAACTGCAAAAAGTGATCCCTCTCTGACAAACTGCATAAAAGTGATCCCTCTGACCAACTGCATAAAAGTGATCCCACTCTGACAAACTGCATAAAAGTGATCCCTCTCTGACCAACTGCATAAAAGTGAACCCTCTGATCAACTGCTTAAAAGTGATCCCTCTCTTGTTTACTGCATAAAAGTGATCCCTCTGATCAACTGCATAAAAGTAATCCCTCTGATTAACTGCATAAAAGGGATCCCTCTAATCAATTGCATAAAAGTGATCCCTCTCTTACCAACTGCATAAAAGTGATCTCTCTCTTACCAACTGCATAAAAGTGATCCCTTTCTGACCAACAGCATAAAAGTGATCCCTCTCTTTTTTACTACATAAAAGTGATCCTCATCAACTGCATAAAAGTTATCCCTCTCTAACCAATTGCATAAAAATGATCCCTCTTACCAACTGCATAAAAGTGATCCCTATCCTACCAACTGCATAAAACTGATCCTTCTCTTACCAACTGCATGAAAGTGATCCCTCTCTGATCAACTGCATAAAAGTGATCCCACTCTTACCAACTGCATAAAAGTGATCCCTCTCTGACCAACTGCATAAAAGTGATCCCTCTGTTATCCACTGCATAAAAGTGATCCCTCTCTTACCAACAGCATAAATTGGGTCCCTCTTTTTTACTACATAAAAGTGATCCTCATAAACTGCATAAAAGTTATCCCTCTCTTACCAATTGCATAAAAATGATCCCTCTTACCAACTGCATAAAAGTGATCCCTATCCTACCAACTGCATAAAAGTGATCCTTCTCTTACCAACTGCATAAAAGTGATCCCTCTCTGACCAACTGCATAAAAGTTATCCCTCTCTGACCAACTGCATAAAAGTTATCCCTCTCTAATTAGTTGCATAAAAGTGATCCCTCTCTGACCAACTGCATAAAAGTGATCCCTCTCTAATTAGTTGCATAAAAGTGATCCCTCTCTGACAAACTGCATAAAAGTGATCCCTCTCTTACCAACTGCATAAAAGTCATCCCTCTGACCAACTGCATAAAAGTGATCCCTCTCTTACCAAATGCATAAAAGTGATCACTCTCTGACAAACTGCATAAAAGTGATCCCTCTGATCAACTGCATAAACGTGATCCCTCTGATTAACTGCATAAAAGTGATCCTTCTGATCAACTGCATAAAAGTTATCCCTCTGATCAACTGCATAAAAGTTATCCCTCTGATCAACTGCATAAAAGTTATCCCTCTGATTAACTGCATAAAAGTGATCCCTCTGTTATCCACTGCATAAAAGTGATCCCTCTCTGACCAACTGCATAAAAGTGATCCCTCTCTTACCAACAGCATAAAAGTGATCCCTCTCTTTTTTACTACAGAAAAGTGATTCCTCTCATAAACTGCATAAAAGTGAATCCTCTCTGACCAACTGCATAAAAGTGATCCCTCTCTTACCAACTGCATAAAAATGACCATTATCTTACCAATTGCATAAAAGTGATCCCTCTTATCAACTGCCTAAAAATGATCTATCTCTGACCAACTGCATAAAAGTGATCCCTCTCTTACCAACTGCATAAAAGTGATCCCTCTTATCAACTGCATAAAAATGATCTATCTCTTACCAACTGCATAAAAGTGATCCCTCTCTTACCAACTGCATAAAAGTGATCCCTCTGACCAACTGCATAAAAGTGATCCCTCTCTGACAAACTGCATAAAAGTGATCCCTCTCTGACCAACTGCATAAAAGTGATCGCTCTGATCAAATGCATAAAAGTGATCCCTCTGATCAACTGCATAAAAGTTATCCCTCTGATCAACTGCATAAAAGTGATCTCTCTCTTCTTTACTGCTTAAAAGTGATCCCTCTGATCAACTGCATAAAAGTGATCCCTCTGATCAACTGCATAAAAGTGATCCCTCTCTGACCAACTGCATAAAAGTGATCCCTCTGATCAACTGCATAAAAGTGATCTCTCTCTTCTTTACTGCTTAAAAGTGATCCCTCTGATCAACTGCATAAAAGTGATCCCTCTGATCAACTGCATAAAAGTGATCCCTCTCTGACCAACTGCATAAAAGTGATCCCTCTGATTAACTGCATAAAAGTGATCCCTCTAATCAATTGCATAAAAATGATCCCTATGATCAAGTGCATAAAAGTGATCCCTCTGATCAAGTGCATAAAAGTGATCCCTCTCTTACCAACGGCATAAAACTTATCCTTCTCTTACCAACTGCATGAAAGTGATCCCTCCCTTACCAACTGCATAAAAGTGATCCCTCTCTGACCAACTGCAAAAAAGTGATCCCATTCTTACCAACTGCATAAAAGTGATCCCTCTGACCAACTGCATAAAAGTGATCGCTCTCTGACAAACTGCATAAAAGTTATCCCTCTCTGACCAACTGCATGAAAGTGATCCCTCTCTGACCAACTGCATAAAAGTGATACCTCTCTGACCAACTGCACAAAAGTGATCTCTCTCTTACCAACTGTATAAACGTGATCCCTCTGACAAACTGCATAAAAGTGATCACTCTCTTACCAACTGCATAAAAGTGATCCCTCTGACAAACTGCATAAAAGTGATCCCTCTCTTACCAACTGCATAAAAGTGATCCCTCTCTTACCAACTGCATTAAAGTGATCCCTCTCTGACCAACTGCATAAAAGTGATCCCTCTGACCAACTGCATAAAAGTTATCCCTCTCTGACAAATTGCATAAAAGTGATCCCTCTGATCAACTGCATAAAAGTGATCCCTCTGATCAACTGCATAAAAGTGATCCCTCTGATCAACTGCATAAAAGTGATCCCTCTGATCAACTGCATAAAAGTGATCCCTCTGATCAACTGCATAAAAGTGATCCCTCTGATCAACTGCATAAAAGTGATCCCTCTGATCAACTGCATAAAAGTGATCCCTCTGATCAACTGCATAAAAGTGATCCCTCTGATCAACTGCATAAAAGTGATCCCTCTCTTGTTTACTGCATAAAAGTGATCCCTCTGACCAACTGCATAAAAGTGATCGCTCTCTGACCAACTGCATAAAAGTGATCCCTCTCTGACCAACTGCATGAAAGTGATCCCTCTCTGACCAACTGCATAAAAGTGATCCCTCTCTGACCAACTGCATAAAAGTGATACCTCTCTGACCAACTGCACAAAAGTGATCTCTCTCTTACCAACTGTATAAACGTGATCCCTCTGACAAACTGCATAAAAGTGATCACTCTCTTACCAACTGCATAAAAGTGACCCCTCTCTTACCAACTGCATAAAAGTGATACCTCTCTGACCAACTGCATAAAAGTGATCCCTCTCTTACCAAATGCATAAAAGTGATCCCTCTCTTGTTTACTGTATAAAAGTGATCCCTCTGATAAACTGCATAAAAGTGATTCCTCTGATCAACTGCATAAAAGTGATCCCTCTGATCAACTGCATAAAAGTGATCCCTCTCTTACAAACTGCTTAAAAGTGATCCCTCTCTTATCAACTGCATAAAAGTGATACCTCTCTGAATAACTGCATAAAAGTGATCCCTCTGATCAACTGCATAAAAGTGATTCCTCTCTGACCAACTGCATAAAAGTGATCCCTCTTATCAACTGCATAAAAATGCTCCCTCTCTGATCAACTGCATAAAAGTAATCCCTCTCTTACCAACTGCATAAAAGTGATCCCTCTCTGACCAACTGCATAAAAGTGAACCCTCTCTGACCAACTGCATAAAAGTTATCCCTCTCTTACCAACTGCATAACAGCGATCCCTCTCTGACCAACTGCATGAAAGCTATCCCTCTCTGATCAACTGCATAAAAGTGATCCCTCTCTGACCATCTGCATAAAAGTGATCCCTCTCTTTTCAACTGCATAAAAGTGATCCCTCTCTGATCAACTGCATAAAAGTGATTCCTCTCTGACCATCTGCATAAAAGTGACCCCGCTCAGATAAACTGCATAAAAGTGATCTCTCTCTGACCATCTGCAAAAAAGTGATCCCTCTCTGACCAACTGCATAAAAGTGATCCCTCTCTTACCAACTGCATCAAAGTGGTCCCTTTCTTGTTTACTACATAAAAGTGATGCCTCTCTGACCCACTGCAAAAAAAGTGATCCCTCTCTTACCAACTGCATAAAAGTGATCCCTCTCTTACCAACTGCATAAAAGTTATCCCTCTCTGACCAACTGCATAAAAGTTATCCCTCTCTGACCAACTGCATAAAAGTGATCCCTGTGATCAACTGTAGAGATAAACGAATTTTTCAAAAATTCGATTCGGCTGATTCGGCGAATTCCAGGAAGAAATTTGATTCGATGCAAATTAATTCGCTACGAAGTTAACTTATAAAAAGGTTTTCTAGGCTTCAGAGAGCCTTTAAATTAGTGCAGAACACTGTACCTTTAATTTAAATGCCCTTGGAGATGAGGAAGGAGAAGGAGAAGGCGAAGGATGAGAAGAAGGAGAAGGAGAAGGAGAAGGAGAAGGAGAAGGAGGAGAAGGAGAAGGATGAGAAGAAGGAGAAGGATGAGAAGAAGGAGAAGGAGAAGGATGAGAAGAAGGAGAAGGAGAAGGATGAGAAGAAGGAGAAGGATGAGAAGAAGGAGAAGGATGAGAAGAAGGATGAGAAGAAGGATGAGAAGAAGGAGAAGGAGAAGGAGGAGAAGGAGAAGGATGAGAAGAAGGATGAGAAGAAGGATGAGAAGAAGGAGAAGGATGAGAAGAAGGAGAAGGAGAAGGATGAGAAGAAGGAGAAGGATAAGAAGAAGGAGAAGGATGAGAAGAAGGATGAGAAGAAGGATGAGAAGAAGGACAGTTCTGTGACAGTTTCTGTCTATTTCTGACAGTTCTGTGACATTCACTCCATACAGCGGTTGAAACATTCTATCTATTTGTTTCCATAAATGACATTCTGCAGATACACTTAGAGGAGCTCTGCAGATACACTTTTTGCCGGCTTGGAATTATTCTTATTTTCATCCTACTTCTTCTTCTTCTTCTTCTTCATCCTCATCCTCATCCTCTTCTTCTTCTTCTGAGGATGAAGAAGAAGAAGAAGAAGTAGGATGAAAATAAGATTAATTCCAAGCCGGCAAAAAGTGTATGTGCAGAGCTCCTCTAAGTGTATCTGCAGAGCTCCTCTAAGTGTATCTGCAGAATAGAGGAACTCTGCACATACACTTTTTGCCGGCTTGGAATTATTCTTATTTTCATCCTACTTCTTCTTCTTCTTCTTCATCCTCATCCTCTTCTTCTTCTGAGGATGAGGATGAGGATGAAGAAGAAGAAGTAGGATGAAAATAAGAATTCCAAACCGGCAAAAAGTGTATGTGCAGAGTTCCTCTATTTCTGACAGTTCTCTGACAGCTTCTTCACATGTACAGCGGTTGAAACATCTGCATCCTAAATGGAAACTAATAGATACAATGATTCAACCGCTGTACATGTGTTCCTTCTGTCAGAGAACTGTCAGAAATAGCGGAGCTCTCTGCAGGGACACTTTTGCCGGCTGATTTTTCCTGAAATTCGTATCGAATTCCGGTTCGCCTGGTTCGATTCGCTCATCTCTAATCAACTGCATAAAAGTGATTCCTCTCTGACCAACTGCATAAAAGTGATCCCTCTTATCAACTGCATAAAAATGCTCCCTCTCTGACCAACTGCATAAAAGTGATCCCTCTCTGACCAACAGCATAAAAGTGATCCCTCTCTTTTTTACTACATAAAAGTGATCCTCATCAACTGCATAAAAGTGATTCCTCTCATAAACTGCATAAAAGTTATCCCTCTCTTACCAACTGCATAAAAGTGATCCCTCTCTGACCAACAGCATAAAATGGGTCCCTCTCTTTTTTACTACATAAAAGTGATCCTCATAAACTGCATAAAAGTTATCCCTCTCTTACCAATTGCATAAAAATGATCCCTCTTACCAAGTGCATAAAAGTGATCCCTATCCTACCAACTGCATAAAAGTGATCCTTCTCTTACCAACTGCATAAAAGTGATCCCTCTCTGACCAACTGCATAAAAGTGATCCCTCTCTGACCAACTGCATAAAAGTGATCCCTCTCTGACCAACTGCATAAAAGTGATGCCTCTCTGACCAACTGCATAAAAGTGATCCCTCTCTTACCAACTGCATAAAAAAGATCCCTCTCTGACCAACTGCATAAAAGTCATACCTCTCTGACCAACTGCATAAAAATGATCTCTCTCTTACCAACTGTATAAACGTGATCCCTCTGACCAACTGCATAAAAGTGATCTCTCTCTTACCAACTGTATAAACGTGATCCCTCTGACAAACTGCATAAAAGTGATTACTCTCTTACCAACTGCATAAAAGTGATCCCTCTCTGACCAACTGCATCAAAGTGATCCCTCTCTTACCAACTGCATAAAAGTGATCCCTCTGTTATCCACTGCATAAAAGTGATCCCTCTCTGACCAACTGCATAAAAGTTATCCCTATCCTACCAACTGCATAAAAGTGATCCTTATCTTACCAACTGCATAAAAGTGATCCATCTCTTACCAACTACATAAAAGTGATCCCTCTCTGACCAACTGCAAAAAAGTGACCCCTCTCTTACCAACTGCATAAAAGTGATCCCTCTCTGACTAACTGCATCAAAGTGGTCCCTTTCTTGTTTACTTCATAAAAGTGATCCCTCTCTAACCAATTGCATAAAAGTGATCCCTCTATGATATACTGCATAAAAGTGATCCCTCTCTGACCAACTGCATAAAAGTGATCCCTCTCTGACCAACTGCATAAAAGTGATCCCTCTCTGACCAACTGCATAAAAGTGATCCCTCTCTGACCAACTGCATAAAAGTGATCCCTCTCTGACCAACTGCATAAAAGTGATCCCTCTCTGACCAACTGCATAAAAGTGATCCCTCTCTGACCAACTGCATAAAAGTGATCCCTCTCTGGCCATCTGCATAAAAGTGATCCCTCTCTGACCAACTGCATAAAAGTGATACCTCTCTGACCAACTGCATAAAAGTGATCTTTCTCTTACCAACTGCATAAAAGTGATCCCTCTCTGACCAACTGTATAAACGTGATCCCTCTGACAAACTGCATAAAAGTGATCCCTCTCTGACCAACTGCATAAAAGTGTTCCCTCTCTGACCAACTGCAGAAAAGTGATCCCTCTCTTACCAACTGCATAAAAGTGATCCCTCTGACCAACTGCATAAAAGTGATTCCTCTCTGACAAACTGCATAAAAGTGATCCCTTTCTGACCAACTGCATAAAAGTGATCCCTCTGACCAACTGCATAAAAATGATCACTCTCTTACGAACTGCATAAAAGGGATCCCTCTCTTACAAACTGCATAAAAGGGATCCCTCTCTTACCAACTGCATAAAAGGGATCCCTCTCTTACCAACTGCATTAAAGTGATCACTCTCTTATCAACAGCATAAAAGTGATCCCTCTCTGACCAACAGCATAAAAGTGATCCCTCTCTGACCAACTGCATAAAAGTGATCCATCTCCTATCAACTGCATAAAAGTGATACCTCTCTGACCAACTGCACAAAAGTGATCCCTCTCTGACCAAATGCATAAAAGTGATCCCTCTCAGACCAACTGCATAAATGTGATCCCTCTCTGACCAACTGCAAAAAAGTGATTCCTCTCTGACCAACTGCATAAAAGTGATCCCTCTCTGACTAACTGCATCAAAGTGGTCCCTTTCTTGTTTACTCCATAAAAGTGATCCCTCTCTAACCAACTGCATAAAAGTGGTCCCTCTCTTGTTTACTACATAAAAGTGATCCCTCTCTGACCAATTGCAAAAAAGTGTTCCCTCTCTTCCCAACTGCATAAAAGTTATCCCTCTCTGACCAACTGCATAAAAGTGATCCCTCTCTGACCAACTGCATGAAAGTGATCCCTCTCTGACCAACTGCATAAAAGTGATCCCTCTCTTACCAACTGCATAAAAGTGATCTCTCTCTTACCAACTGTATAAACGTGATCCCTCTGACAAACTGCATAAAAGTGATCCCTCTCTTACCAACTGCATAAAAGTGATCCCTCTCTTACCAAATGCATAAAAGTGATCCCTCTCTTACCAACTTGCATGAAAGTGATCCCTCTCTGATCAACTGCATAAAAGTGATCCCTCTCTGACCAACTGCAAAAAAGTGATCCCACTCTTACCAACTGCATAAAAGTGATCCCTCTCTGACCAACTGCATGAAAGTGATCCCTCTCTGACCAACTGCATAAAAGTGATCCCTCTCTGACCAACTGCATAAAAGTGATCCCTCTGATCAACTGCATAAACGTGATCCCTCTGATCAACTGCATAAAAGTGATCCCTCTCTTGTTTACTGCATAAAAGTGATCCCTCTGATCAACTGCATAAAAGTGATCCCTCTGATCAACTGCATACAAGTGATCCCTCTCTTGTTTACTGCATAAAAGGGATCCCTCTGATCAACTGCATAAAAGTGATCCCTCTTATCAACTGCATAAAATTGATCCCTCTGATCAACTGCATAAACGTGATCCCTCTGATCAACTGCATAAACGTGATCCCTCTCTTGTTTACTGCATAAAAGTGATCCCTCTGATCAACTGCATAAAAGTGATCCCTCTTATCAACTGCATAAAATTGACACCTCTCTGACCAACTGCATAAAAGTGATCCCTCTGATCAACTGCATAAAAGTGATCTCTCTCTTGTTTACTGCATAAAAGTTATCCCTCTGATCAACTGCATAAAAGTGATCCCTCTGATCAACTGCATAAAAGTGATCCCTCTGATCAACTGCATAAAAGTGATCCCTCTGATCAACTGCATAAAAGTGATCCCTCTCTTGTTTACTGCATAAAAGTGATCCCTCTGATCAACTGCATAAAAGTGATCCCTCTGATCAACTGCATAAAAGTGATCCCTCTGATCAACTGCATAAAAGTGATCCCTCTGATCAACTGCATAAAAGTGATCCCTCTGATCAACTGCATAAAAGTGATCCCTCTCTTGTTTACTGCATAAAAGTGATCCCTCTGATCAACTGCATAAAAGTGATCCCTCTCTTGTTTACTGCAAAAAAGTGATCCCTCTCTTACCAACTGCATAAAAATTATCCCTCTCTGACCAACTGCATAAAAGTGATCCCTCTCTGACCAACTACATAAAAGTAATCCCTCTCTGACCAACTGCATAAAAGTGATCCCTCTCTGACCAACTGCATAAAAGTGATCCCTCTCTGACCAACTGCATAAAAGTGATCCCTCTCTGACCAACTGCATAAAAGTGATCCCTCTCTGACCAACTGCATAAAAGTTATCCCTCTCTTACCAACTGCATAAAAGTCATACCTCTCTGACCAACTGCATAAAAATGATCTCTCTCTTACCAACTGTATAAACGTGATCCCTCTGACCAACTGCATAAAAGTGATCTCTCTCTTACCAACTGTATAAACGTGATCCCTCTGACAAACTGCATAAAAGTGATTACTCTCTTACCAACTGCATAAAAGTGATCCCTCTCTGACCAACTGCATAAAAGTGATCCCTCTCTGACCAACTGCATCAAAGTGATCCCTCTCTTACCAACTGCATAAAAGTGATCCCTCTCTGACCAACTGCATAAAAGTCATACCTCTCTTACCAACTGCATAAAAATGATCTCTCTCTTACCAACTGTATAAACGTGATCCCTCTGACCAACTGCATCAAAGTGGTCCCTTTCTTGTTTACTTCATAAAAGTGATCCCTCTCTAACCAATTGCATAAAAGTGATCCCTCTATGATATACTGCATAAAAGTGATCCCTCTCTGACCAACTGCATAAAAGTGATCCCTCTCTGACCAACTGCATAAAAGTGATCCCTCTCTGACCAACTGCATAAAAGTGATCCCTCTCTGACCAACTGCATAAAAGTGATCCCTCTCTGACCAACTGCATAAAAGTGATCCCTCTCTGACCAACTGCATAAAAGTGATCCCTCTCTGGCCAACTGCATAAAAGTGATCCCTCTCTGGCCAACTGCATAAAAGTGATCCCTCTCTGACCAACTGCATAAAAGTGATACCTCTCTGACCAACTGCATAAAAGTGATACCTCTCTGACCAACTGCATAAAAGTGATCTTTCTCTTACCAACTGCATAAAAGTGATCCCTCTCATACCAACTGTATAAACGTGATCCCTCTGACAAACTGCATAAAAGTGATCCCTCTCTGACCAACTGCATAAAAGTGTTCCCTCTCTGACCAACTGCAGAAAAGTGATCCCTCTCTTACCAAATGCATAAAAGTGATCCCTCTGACCAACTGCATAAAAGTGATTCCTCTCTGACAAACTGCATAAAAGTGATCCCTTTCTGACCAACTGCATAAAAGTGATCCCTCTGACCAACTGCATAAAAGTGATCGCTCTCTGACAATCTGCATAAAACTAATCCCTCTGATCAACTGCATAAAAGTGATCTCTCTGATCAACTGCATAAAAGTGATCCCTCTGATCAACTGCATAAAAGTGATCCCTCTCTTGTTTACTGCATAAAAGGGATCCCTCTGATCAACTGCATAAAAGTGATCCCTCTGATCAACTGCATAAAAGCGATCCCTCTCTGACCAACTGCATAAAAGCGATCCCTCTCTGACCAACTGCATAAAAGTGATCCCTCTGACCAACTGCATAAAAGTGATCCCTCTGACCAACTGCATAAAAGTGATCCCTCTGACCAACTGCATAAAAGTGATCCCTCTGACCAACTGCATAAAAGTAATCCCTCTCTGACAAACTGCATAAAAGTGATCCCTCTCTGACCAACTGCATAAAAGTGATCCCTCTCACCAACTGCATAAAAGTGATCCCTCTCACCAACTGCATAAAAGTGATCCTTATCTTACCAACTGCATAAAAGTGATCCATCTCTTACCAACTACATAAAAGTGATCCCTCTCTGACCAACTGCAAAAAAGTGACCCCTCTCTTACCAACTGCATAAAAGTGATCCCTCTCTGACTAACTGCATCAAAGTGGTCCCTTTCTTGTTTACTTCATAAAAGTGATCCCTCTCTAACCAATTGCATAAAAGTGATCCCTCTATGATATACTGCATAAAAGTGATCCCTCTCTGACCAACTGCATAAAAGTGATCCCTCTCTGACCAACTGCATAAAAGTGATCCCTCTCTGACCAACTGCATAAAAGTGATCCCTCTCTGACCAACTGCATAAAAGTGATCCCTCTCTGACCAACTGCATAAAAGTGATACCTCTCTGACCAACTGCATAAAAGTGATCTTTCTCTTACCAACTGCATAAAAGTGATCCCTCTCATACCAACTTTATAAACGTGATCCCTCTCTTACCAACTGCATAAAAGTGATCCCTCTGACCAACTGCATAAAAGTGATTCCTCTCTGACAAACTGCATAAAAGTGATCCCTTTCTGACCAACTGCATAAAAGTGATCCCTCTGACCAACTGCATAAAAGTGATCGCTCTCTGACAATCTGCATAAAAGTGATCCCTCTGATCAACTGCATAAAAGTGATCTCTCTGATCAACTGCATAAAAGTGATCCCTCTGATCAACTGCATAAAAGTGATCCCTCTCTTGTTTACTGCATAAAAGGGATCCCTCTGATCAACTGCATAAAAGTGATCCCTCTGATCAACTGCATAAAAGCGATCCCTCTCTGACCAACTGCATAAAAGCGATCCCTCTCTGACCAACTGCATAAAAGTGATCCCTCTGACCAACTGCATAAAAGTGATCCCTCTGACCAACTGCATAAAAGTGATCCCTCTGACCAACTGCATAAAAGTGATCCCTCTGACCAACTGCATAAAAGTGATCCCTCTGACCAACTGCATAAAAGTAATCCCTCTCTGACAAACTGCATAAAAGTGATCCCTCTCTGACCAACTGCATAAAAGTGATCCCTCTGACCAACTGCATAAAAGTGATCGCTCTCTGACAATCTGCATAAAAGTGATCCCTCTGATCAACTGCATAAAAGTGATCCCTCTGATCAACTGCATAAACGTGATCCCTCTGATCAACTGCATAAAAGTGATCCCTCTCTTGTTTACTGCATAAAAGTGATCCCTCTGATCAACTGCATAAAAGTGATCCCTCTGATCAACTGCATAAAAGTGATCCCTCTGATCAACTGCATAAAAGTGATCCCTCTCTTTTTTACTGCATAAAAGGGATCCCTCTGATCAACTGCATAAAAGTGATCCCTCTTATCAACTGCATAAAATTGATCCCTCTCTGACCAACTGCATAAAAGTGATCCCTCTGATCAACTGCATAAAAGTGATCTCTCTCTTGTTTACTGCATAAAAGTGATCCCTCTGATCAACTGCATAAAAGTGATCCCTCTCGTTTACTGCATAAAAGTGATCCCTCTAATCAACTGCATAAAAGTGATCCCTCTGATCAACTGCATAAAAGTGATCCCTCTCTTGTTTACTGCATAAAAGTGATCCCTCTGATCAACTGCATAAAAGTGATCCCTCTCTTGTTTACTGCATAAAAGGGATCCCTCTGATCAACTGCAAAAAAGTGATCCCTCTCTGACCAACTGCATAAAAATTATCCCTCTCTGACCAACTGCATAAAAGTGATCCCTCTCTGACCAACTACATAAAAGTGATCCCTCTCTGACCAACTGCATAAAAGTGATCCCTCTCTGACCAACTGCATAAAAGTGATCCCTCTCTGACCAACTGCATAAAAGTGATCCCTCTCTGACCAACTGCATAAAAGTGATCCCTCTCTGACCAACTGCATAAAAGTGATCCCTCTCTGACCAACTGCATAAAAGTGATCCCTCTCTGACCAACTGCATAAAAAAGATCCCTCTCTGACCAACTGCATAAAAGTCATACCTCTCTGACCAACTGCATAAAAATGATCTCTCTCTTACCAACTGTATAAACGTGATCCCTCTGACCAACTGAATAAAAGTGATCTCTCTCTTACCAACTGTATAAACGTGATCCCTCTGACAAACTGCATAAAAGTGATTACTCTCTTACCAACTGCATAAAAGTGATCCCTCTCTGACCAACTGCATAAAAGTGATCCCTCTCTGACCAACTGCATAAAAGTGATCCCTCTCTGACCAACTGCATCAAAGTGATCCCTCTCTGACCAACTGCATCAAAGTGATCCCTCTCTTACCAACTGCATAAAAGTGATCCCTCTGTTATCCACTGCATAAAAGTGATCCCTCTCTGACCAACTGCATAAAAGTTATCCCTATCCTACCAACTGCATAAAAGTGATGCTTATCTTACCAACTGCATAAAAGTGATCCCTCTCTGACCAACTGCATAAAAGTGATCCATCTCTTACCAACTACATAAAAGTGATCCCTCTCTGACCAACTGCAAAAAAGTGACCCCTCTCTTACCAACTGCATAAAAGTGATCCCTCTCTAACCAATTGCATAAAAGTGGTCCCTCTCTTGCTTACTACATAAAAGTGATCCCTCTCTGACCAACTGCATAAAAGTGATCCCTCTCTGACCAACTGCATAAAAGTGATCCCTCTATGACATACTGCATAAAAGTGATCCCTCTCTGACCAACTGCATAAAAGTGATCCCTCTCTGACCAACTGCATAAAAGTGATCCCTCTCTGACCAACTGCATAAAAGTGATCCCTCTCTGACCAACTGCATAAAAGTGATCCCTCTCTGGCCAACTGCATAAAAGTGATCCCTCTCTGACAAACTGCATAAAAGTGATCCTTCTCTGACCAACTGCATAAAAGTGAGCCCTCTGACCAACTGCATAAAATTGATCGCTCTCTGACAAACTGCATAAAAGTGATCCCTCTGATCAACTGCATAAAAGTGATCCCTCTGATCAACTGCATAAAAGTGATCCCTCTGATCAACTGCATAAAAGTGATCCCTCTAATCAACTGCATAAAATTGATCCCTCAAATCAATTGCATAAAAGTAATCCCTCTCTGACCAACTGCATAAAAGGGATCCCTCTCTTACCAACTGCATAAAAGGGATCCCTCTCTTACCAACTGCATTAAAGTGATCACTCTCTTATCAACAGCATAAAAGTGATCCCTCTCTGACCAACAGCATAAAAGTGATCCCTCTCTGACCAACTGCATAAAAGTGATCCCTCTCTGACCAACTGCACAAAAGTGATCCCTCTCTGACCAAATGCATAAAAGTGATCCCTCTCAGACCAACTGCATAAATGTGATCCCTCTCTGACCAACTGCAAAAAATTGATCCCTCTCTGACCAACTGCATAAAAGTGATCCCTCTCTGACTAACTGCATCAAAGTGGTCCCTCTCTTGTTTACTACATAAAAGTGATCCCTCTCTGACCAATTGCAAAAAAGTGTTCCCTCTCTTCCCAACTGCATAAAAGTTATCCCTCTCTGACCAACTGCATAAAAGTGATCCCTCTCTGACCAACTGCAAAAAAGTGATCCCACTCTTACCAACTGCATAAAAGTGATCCCTCTCTGACCAACTGCATGAAAGTGATCCCTCTCTGACCAACTGCATAAAAGTGATCCCTCTCTGACCAACTGCATAAAAGTGATCCCTCTCTGACCAACTGCATAAAAGTGATCCCTCTGATCAACTGCATAAACGTGATCCCTCTGATCAACTGCATAAAAGTGATCCCTCTCTTGTTTACTGCATAAAAGTGATCCCTCTGATCAACTGCATAAAAGTGATCCCTCTCTTGTTTACTGCATAAAAGGGATCCCTCTCTGACCAACTGCATGAAAGTGATCCCTCTCTGACCAACTGCATAAAAGTGATCCCTCTCTGACCAACTGCATAAAAGTGATCCCTCTGATCAACTGCATAAACGTGATCCCTCTGATCAACTGCATAAAAGTGATCCCTCTCTTGTTTACTGCATAAAAGTGATCCCTCTGATCAACTGCATAAAAGTGATCCCTCTCTTGTTTACTGCATAAAAGGGATCCCTCTGATCAACTGCATAAAAGTGATCCCTCTCTTACCAACTGCATAAAAGTGATCCCTCTGTTATCCACTGCATAAAAGTGATCCCTCTCTGACCAACTGCATAAAAGTGATCCATCTCTTACCAACTACATAAAAGTGATCCCTCTCTGACCAACTGCAAAAAAGTGATCCCTCTCTGACTAACTGCATCAAAGTGGTCCCTTTCTTGTTTACTTCATAAAAGTGATCCCTCTCTAACCAATTGCATAAAAGTGGTCCCTCTCTTGCTTACTACATAAAAGTGATCCCTCTCTGACCAACTGCATAAAAGTGATCCCTCTCTGACCAACTGCATAAAAGTGATCCCTCTATGACATACTGCATAAAAGTGATCCCTCTCTTGTTTACTGCATAAAAGGGATCCCTCTGATCAACTGCAAAAAAGTGATCCCTCTCTTACCAACTGCATAAAAATTATCCCTCTCTGACCAACTGCATAAAAGTGATCCCTCTCTGACCAACTACATAAAAGTAATCCCTCTCTGACCAACTGCATAAAAGTGATCCCTCTCTGACCAACTGCATAAAAGTGATCCCTCTCTGACCAACTGCATAAAAGTGATCCCTCTCTGACCAACTGCATAAAAGTGATCCCTCTCTGACCAACTGCATAAAAGTTATCCCTCTCTTACCAACTGCATAAAAGTCATACCTCTCTGACCAACTGCATAAAAATGATCTCTCTCTTACCAACTGTATAAACGTGATCCCTCTGACCAACTGCATAAAAGTGATCTCTCTCTTACCAACTGTATAAACGTGATCCCTCTGACAAACTGCATAAAAGTGATTACTCTCTTACCAACTGCATAAAAGTGATCCCTCTCTGACCAACTGCATAAAAGTGATCCCTCTCTGACCAACTGCATCAAAGTGATCCCTCTCTTACCAACTGCATAAAAGTGATCCCTCTGTTATACACTGCATAAAAGTGATCCCTCTCTGACCAACTGCATAAAAGTTATCCCTATCCTACCAACTGCATAAAAGTGATCCTTATCTTACCAACTGCATAAAAGTGATCCATCTCTTACCAACTACATAAAAGTGATCCCTCTCTGACCAACTGCAAAAAAGTGACCCCTCTCTTACCAACTGCATAAAAGTGATCCCTCTCTGACTAACTGCATCAAAGTGGTCCCTTTCTTGTTTACTTCATAAAAGTGATCCCTCTCTAACCAATTGCATAAAAGTGATCCCTCTATGATATACTGCATAAAAGTGATCCCTCTCTGACCAACTGCATAAAAGTGATCCCTCTCTGACCAACTGCATAAAAGTGATCCCTCTCTGACCAACTGCATAAAAGTGATCCCTCTCTGACCAACTGCATAAAAGTGATCCCTCTCTGACCAACTGCATAAAAGTGATCCCTCTCTGACCAACTGCATAAAAGTGATCCCTCTCTGGCCAACTGCATAAAAGTGATCCCTCTCTGACCAACTGCATAAAAGTGATACCTCTCTGACCAACTGCATAAAAGTGATCTTTCTCTTACCAACTGCATAAAAGTGATCCCTCTCATACCAACTGTATAAACGTGATCCCTCTGACAAACTGCATAAAAGTGATCCCTCTCTGACCAACTACATAAAAGTGTTCCCTCTCTGACCAACTGCAGAAAAGTGATCCCTCTCTTACCAACTGCATAAAAGTGATCCCTCTGACCAACTGCATAAAAGTGATTCCTCTCTGACAAACTGCATAAAAGTGATCCCTTTCTGACCAACTGCATAAAAGTGATCCCTCTGACCAACTGCATAAAAGTGATCGCTCTCTGACAATCTGCATAAAAGTGATCCCTCTGATCAACTGCATAAAAGTGATCTCTCTGATCAACTGCATAAAAGTGATCCCTCTCTTGTTTACTGCATAAAAGGGATCCCTCTGATCAACTGCATAAAAGTGATCCCTCTGATCAACTGCATAAAAGCGATCCCTCTCTGACCAACTGCATAAAAGCGATCCCTCTCTGACCAACTGCATAAAAGTGATCCCTCTGACCAACTGCATAAAAGTGATCCCTCTGACCAACTGCATAAAAGTGATCCCTCTGACCAACTGCATAAAAGTGATCCCTCTGACCAACTGCATAAAAGTAATCCCTCTCTGACAAACTGCATAAAAGTGATCCCTCTCTGACCAACTGCATAAAAGTGATCCCTCTGACCAACTGCATAAAAGTGATCGCTCTCTGACAATCTGCATAAAAGTGATCCCTCTGATCAACTGCATAAAAGTGATCCCTCTGATCAACTGCATAAAAGTGATCCCTCTCTTGTTTACTGCATAAAAGTGATCCCTCTGATCAACTGCATAAAAGTGATCCCTCTGATCATCTGCATAAAAGTGATCCCTCTCTTTTTTACTGCATAAAAGGGATCCCTCTGATCAACTGCATAAAAGTGATCCCTCTTATCAACTGCATAAAATTGATCCCTCTCTGACCAACTGCATAAAAGTGATCCCTCTGATCAACTGCATAAAAGTGATCTCTCTCTTGTTTACTGCATAAAAGTGATCCCTCTGATCAACTGCATAAAAGTGATCCCTCTCGTTTACTGCATAAAAGTGATCCCTCTGATCAACTGCATAAAAGTGATCCCTCTGATCAACTGCATAAAAGTGATCCCTCTCTTGTTTACTGCATAAAAGTGATCCCTCTGATCAACTGCATAAAAGTGATCCCTCTCTTGTTTACTGCATAAAAGGGATCCCTCTGATCAACTGCAAAAAAGTGATCCCTCTCTTACCAACTGCATAAAAATTATCCCTCTCTGACCAACTGCATAAAAGTGATCCCTCTCTGACCAACTACATAAAAGTGATCCCTCTCTGACCAACTGCATAAAAGTGATCCTTCTCTGACCAACTGCATAAAAGTGATCCCTCTCTGACCAACTGCATAAAAGTGATCCCTCTCTGACCAAATGCATAAAAGTGTTCCCTCTCAGACCAACTGCATAAATGTGATCCCTCTCTGACCAACTGCAAAAAATTGATCCCTCTCTGACCAACTGCATAAAAGTGATCCCTCTCTGACTAACTGCATCAAAGTGGTCCCTTTCTTGTTTACTCCATAAAAGTGATCCCTCTCTAACCAACTGCATAAAAGTGGTCCCTCTCTTGTTTACTACATAAAAGTGATCCCTCTCTGACCAATTGCAAAAAAGTGTTCCCTCTCTTCCCAACTGCATAAAAGTTATCCCTCTCTGACCAACTGCATAAAAGTGATCCCTCTCTGACCAACTGCATGAAAGTGATCCCTCTCTGACCAACTGCATAAAAGTGATCCCTCTCTGACCAACTGCATAAAAGTGATCTCTCTCTTACCAACTGTATAAACGTGATCCCTCTGACAAACTGCATAAAAGTGATCCCTCTCTTACCAACTGCATAAAAGTGATCCCTCTCTTACCAACTGCATAAAAGTGATCCCTCTCTTACCAACTGCATAAAAGTGATCCCTCTCTTACCAACTTGCATGAAAGTGATCCCTCTCTGATCAACTGCATAAAAGTGATCCTTCTCTGACCAACTGCAAAAAAGTGATCCCACTCTTACCAACTGCATAAAAGTGATCCCTCTCTGACCAACTGCATGAAAGTGATCCCTCTCTGACCAACTGCATAAAAGTGATCCCTCTCTGACCAACTGCATAAAAGTGATCCCTCTGATCAACTGCATAAACGTGATCCCTCTGATCAACTGCATAAAAGTGATCCCTCTCTTGTTTACTGCATAAAAGTGATCCCTCTGATCAACTGCATAAAAGTGATCCCTCTCTTGTTTACTGCATAAAAGGGATCCCTCTGATCAACTGCATAAAAGTGATCCCTCTCTGACCAACTGCATCAAAGTGATCCCTCTCTTACCAACTGCATAAAAGTGATCCCTCTGTTATCCACTGCATAAAAGTGATCCCTCTCTGACCAACTGCATAAAAGTTATCCCTATCCTACCAACTGCATAAAAGTGATCCTTATCTTACCAACTGCATAAAAGTGATCCCTCTCTGACCAACTGCATAAAAGTGATCCATCTCTTACCAACTACATAAAAGTGATCCCTCTCTGACCAACTGCAAAAAAGTGATCCCTCTCTGACTAACTGCATCAAAGTGGTCCCTTTCTTGTTTACTTCATAAAAGTGATCCCTCTCTAACCAATTGCATAAACGTGGTCCCTCTCTTGCTTACTACATAAAAGTGATCCCTCTCTGACCAACTGCATAAAAGTGATCCCTCTCTGACCAACTGCATAAAAGTGATCCCTCTATGACATACTGCATAAAAGTGATCCCTCTATGACATACTGCATAAAAGTGATCCCTCTCTTGTTTACTGCATAAAAGGGATCCCTCTGATCAACTGCAAAAAAGTGATCCCTCTCTTACCAACTGCATAAAAATTATCCCTCTCTGACCAACTGCATAAAAGTGATCCCTCTCTGACCAACTGCATAAAAGTGATCCCTCTCTGACCAACTGCATAAAAGTGATCCCTCTCTGACCAACTGCATAAAAGTGATCCCTCTCTGACCAACTGCATAAAAGTGATCCCTCTCTGACCAACTGCATAAAAGTGATCCCTCTCTGACCAACTGCATCAAAGTGATCCCTCTCTTACCTACTGCATAAAAGTGATCCCTCTGTTATCCACTGCATAAAAGTGATCCCTATCCTACCAACTGCATAAAAGTGATACTTATCTTACCAACTGCATGAAAGTGATCCCTCTCTGACCAACTGCATAAAAGTGATCCATCTCTTACCAACTACATAAAAGTGATCCCTCTCTTACCAACTGCAAAAAAGTGATCCCTCTCTTACCAACTGCATAAAAGTGATCCCTCTCTGACTAACTGCATCAAAGTGGTCCCTTTCTTGTTTACTTCATAAAAGTGATCCCTCTCTAACCAATTGCATAAAAGTGATCCCTCTCTAACCAACTGCATAAAAGTGATCCCTCTCTGACCAACTGCATAAAAGTGATCCCTCTATGACATACTGCATAAAAGTGATCCCTCTCTGAACAACTGCATAAAAGTGATCCCTCTCTGACCAACTGCATAAAAGTGATCCCTCTATGACATACTGCATAAAAGTGATCCCTCTCTGACCAACTGCATAAAAGTGATCCCTCTCTGACCAACTGCATAAAAGTGATCCCTCTCTGACCAACTGCATAAAAGTGATCCCTCTCTGACCAACTGCATAAAAGTGATCCCTCTCTGACCAAATGCATAAAAGTGATCCCTCTCTGACCAACTGCATAAAAGTGATCCCTCTCTGACCAACTGCATAAAAGTGATCCCTCTCTGACCAACTGCATAAAAGTGATCCCTCTCTGGCCAACTGCATAAAAGTGATCCCTCTCTGACCAACTGCATAAAAGTGATACCTCTCTGACCAACTGCATAAAAGTGATCTTTCTCTTACCAACTGCATAAAAGTGATCCCTCTGACAAACTGCATAAAAGTGATCCCTCTGACCAACTGCATAAAAGTGATCCCTCTCTGACCAACGGCATAAAAGTGATCCCTCTCTGACCAACGGCATAAAAGTGATCCCTCTCTGACCAACGGCATAAAAGTGATCCCTCTCTGACCAACTGCATAAAAGTGATCCCTCTCTGATTAGCTGCATAAAAGTGATCCCTCTCTGACCAACTGCAGATAAGTGATCCCTCTCTTACCAACTGCATAAAAGTGATTACTCTTACCAACTGCATAAAAGTGATCCCTCTCTTACCAAATGCATACAAGTGATCACTCTCTGACAAACTGCATAAAAGTGATCCCTCTCTGACAAACTGCATAAAAGTGATCCCTCTCTGACCAACTGCATAAAAGTGAGCCCTCTGACCAACTGCATAAAAGTGATCGCTCTCTGACAAACTGCATAAAAGTGATCCCTCTGATCAACTGCATAAAAGTGATCCCTCTGATCAACTGTATAAAAGTGATCCCTCTCATCAACTGCATAAAAGTGATCCCTCTAATCAACTGCATAAAATTGATCCCTCAAATCAATTGCATAAAAGTAATCCCTCTCTTACCAACTGCATAAAAGTGATCCCTCTGTTATTCACTTCATAAAAGTGATCCCTCTCTGACCAACAGCATAAAAGTGATCCCTCTCTTTTTTACTACATAAAAGTGATTCCTCTCATAAACTGCAAAAAAGTTTTCCCTCTCTTACCAATTGCATAAAAATGATCCCTCTTACCAACTGCATAAAAGTGATCCCTATCCTACCAACTGCATGAAAGTGATCCCTCTCTGATCAACTGCATAAAAGTGATCCCTCTCTGACCAACTGCAAAAAAGTGATCCCACTCTTACCAACTGCATAAAAGTGATCCCTCTCTGACCAACTGCATAAAAGTGATCCCTCTCTGACCAACTGCATAAAAGTGATCCCTCTCTTACCAACTGCATAAAAGTGATCCTTCTCTGACCAACTGCATAAAAGTGATCCCTCTCTGACCAACTGCATAAAAATGATCCCTCTCTTACTAACTGCATAAAAGGGTTCCCTCTCTTACCAACTGCATAAAAGGGATCCCTCTCTTTCCAACTGCATTAAAGTGATCACTCTCTTATCAACAGCATAAAAGTGATCCCTCTCTGACCAACAGCATAAAAGTGATCCCTCTCTGACCAACTGCACAAAAGTGATCCCTCTCTGACCAAATGCATAAAAGTGATCCCTCTCAGACCAACTGCATAAATGTGATCCCTCTCTGACCAACTGCAAAAAAGTGATCCCTCTCTGACCAACTGCATGAAAGTGATCCCTCTCTGACTAACTGCATCAAAGTGGTCCCTTTCTTGTTTACTCCATGAAAGTGATCCCTCTCTAACCAACTGCATAAAAGTGGTCCCTCTCTTGTTTACTACATAAAAGTGATCCCTCTCTGACCAATTGCAAAAAAGTGATCCCTCTCTTCCCAACTGCATAAAAGTTATCCCTCTCTGACCAACTGCATAAAAGTGATCCCTCTCTGACCAACTGCATGAAAGTGATCCCTCTCTGACCAACTGCATAAAAGTGATCCCTCTCTGACCAACTGCATAAAAGTGATCTCTCTCTTACCAACTGTATAAACGTGATCCCTTTGACAAACTGCATAAAAGTGATCCCTCTCTTACCAACTGCATAAAAGTGATCCCTCTCTTACCAACTGCATAAAAGTAATCCCTCTCTTACCAACTTACATGAAAGTGATCCCTCTCTGATCAACAGCATAAAAGTGATCCCTCTCTGACCAACTGCAAAAAAGTGATCCCACTCTTACCAACTGCATAAAAGTGATCCCTCTCTGACCAACTGCATGAAAGTGATCCCTCTCTCACCAACTGCATAAAAGTGATCCCTCTCTGACCAACTGCATAAAAGTGATCCCTCTCTGACCAACTGCATAAAAGTGATCCCTCTCTGACCAACAGCATAAAAATGATCCCTCTCTGACCAACAGCATAAAAATGATCCCTCTCTTACCAACTGCATAAAAGGGATCCCTCTCTGACAAAATGCAAAAAAGTGATCCCTCTCTTACCAACTGCATAAAAGGGATCCCTCTCTGACAAAATGCAAAAAAGTGATCCCTCTCATACCAACTGCAAAAAAGTGATCCCTCTCATACCAACTGTATAAACGTGATCCCTCTGACAAACTGCATGTAAGTGATCCCTCTCTTACCAACTGCATAAAAGTGATCCCTCTCTAACCAACTGCATAAAAGTGATCCCTCTCTGACCAACTGCATAAAAATGATCCCTCTCTTACCAACTGCATTAAAGTGATCACTCTCTTATCAACAGCATAAAAGTGATCCCTCTCTGACCAACAGCATAAAAGTGATCCCTCTCTTACCAACTTGCATGAAAGTGATCCCTCTCTGATCAACAGCATAAAAGTGATCCCTCTCTGACCAACTGCAAAAAAGTGATCCCACTCTTACCAACTGCAAAAAAAGTGATCCCTCTCTGACCAACTGCATGAAAGTGATCCCTCTCTGACCAACTGCATAAAAGTGATCCCTCTCTGACCAACTGCATAAAAGTGATCCCTCTCTGACCAACTGCATAAAAGTGATCCCTCTCTGACCAACAGCATAAAAATGATCCCTCTCTTACCAACTGCATAAAAGGGATCCCTCTCTTACCAACTGCATAAAAGGGATCCCTCTCTGACAAAATGCAAAAAAGTGATCCCTCTCATACCAACTGCAAAAAAGTGATCCCTCTCATACCAACTGTATAAACGTGATCCCTCTGACAAACTGCATGAAAGTGATCCCTCTCTTACCAACTGCATAAAAGGGATCCCTTTCTTACCAACTGAATAAAAGGGATCCCTCTCTTACCAACTGCATAAAAGGGATCCCTCTCTTACCAACTGCATTAAAGTGATCACTCTCTTAACAACAGCATAAAAGTGATCCCTCTCTGACCAACAGCATAAAAGTGATCCCTCTCTGACCAACTGCATAAAAGTGATCCCTCTCTTATCAACTGCATAAAAGTGATCCCTCTCTGACCAACTGCATAAAATTGAGCCCTCTCTGACCAAATTCATAAAAGTGATCCCTCTCCGACCAACTGCATTAATGTGATCCCTCTCTGACCAACTGCAAAAAAGTGATCCCTCTCTGATCAACTGCATAAAAGTGTTCCCTCTCTGACCAACTGCAAAAAAGTGATCCCACTCTTACCTACTGCATAAAAGTGATCCCTCTCTGACCAACTGCATAAAAGTGATCCCTCTCTGACCAACTGCATAAAAGTGATCCCTCTCTGACCAACTGCATAAAAGTGATCCCTCTCTGACCAACTGCATAAAATGATCCCTCTCTTACCAACTGCATAAAAGGGATCCCTCTCTTACCAACTGCATAAAAGAGATCGTACTCTTACCAACTGCATAAAAGGGATCCCTCTCTGACCAACTGCATAAAAGTGATCCCTCTCTGACCAACTGCATAAAAGTGATCCCTCTCTGACCAACTGCATAAAAGTGATCCCTCTCTTGTTTACTGTATAAAAGTGATCCCTCTGATAAACTGCATAAAAGTGATCCCTCTGATCAACTGCATAAAAGTGATCCCTCTGATCAACTGCATAAAAGTGATCCCTCTCTTACAAACTGCTTAAAAGTGATCCCTCTCTTATCAACTGCATAAAAGTGATACCTCTCTGAATAACTGCATAAAAGTGATCCCTCTGATCAACTGCATAAAAGTGATTCCTCTCTTACCAACTGCATAAAAGTGATCCCTCTTATCAACTGCATAAAAGTGATCCCTCTCTGACCAACTGCATAAAAGTGATCCCTCTCTTACCAACAGCATAAAAGTGATCCCTCTCTTTTTTACTACAGAAAAGTGATTCCTCTCATAAACTGCATAAAAGTGATTCCTCTCATAAACTGCATAAAAGTGATTCCTCTCATAAACTGCATAAAAGTGATCCCTCTCTTACCAACTGCATAAAAATGACCATTATCTTACCAATTGCATAAAAGTGATCCCTCTTATCAACTGCCTAAAAATGATCTATCTCTGACCAACTGCATAAAAGTGATCCCTCTTACCAACTGCATAAAAGTGATCCCTCTGACCAACTGCATAAAAGTGATCCCTCTCTTACCAAATGCATAAAAGTGATCACTCTCTGACAAACTGCATAAAAGTGATCCCTCTCTGACCAACTGCATAAAAGTGATCCCTCTCTGACCAACAGCATAAAAGTGATCCCTCTGACCAACTGCATAAAAGTGATCCCTCTGATCAACTGCATAAAAGTTATCCCTCTCTTACCAACTGCATAACAGCGATCCCTCTCTGATCAACTGCATAAAAGTGATCCCTCTCTGACCATCTGCATAAAAGTAATCCCTCTCTTTTCAACTGCATAAAAGTGATCCCTCTCTGATCAACTGCATAAAAGTGATCCCTCTTATCAACTGCATAAAAGTGATCCCTCTCTGACCAACTGCATAAAAGTGATCCCTCTCTTACCAACAGCATAAAAGTGATCCCTCTCTTACCAACAGCATAAAAGTGATCCCTCTCTTTTTTACTACAGAAAAGTGATTCCTCTCATAAACTGCATAAAAGTGATTCCTCTCATAAACTGCATAAAAGTGATTCCTCTCATAAACTGCATAAAAGTGAATCCTCTCTGACCAACTGCATAAAAGTGATCCCTCTCTTACCAACTGCATAAAAATGACCATTATCTTACCAATTGCATAAAAGTGATCCCTCTTATCAACTGCCTAAAAATGATCTATCTCTGACCAACTGCATAAAAGTGATCCCTCTTACCAACTGCATAAAAGTGATCCCTCTGACCAACTGCATAAAAGTGATCCCTCTCTTACCAAATGCATAAAAGTGATCACTCTCTGACAAACTGCATAAAAGTGATCCCTCTCTGACCAACTGCATAAAAGTGATCCCTCTCTGACCAACAGCATAAAAGTGATCCCTCTGACCAACTGCATAAAAGTGATCCCTCTGATCAACTGCATAAAAGTGATCCCTCTATTCAACTGCATAAAAGTGATCACTCTCATCAACTGCATAAAAGTGATCCCTCTAATCAACTGCATAAAATTGATCCCTCTAATCAATTGCATAAAAGTAATCCATCTCTTACCAACTGCATAAAAGTGATCCCTCTCTGACCAACAGCATAAAAGTGATCCCTCTCTTTTTTACTACATAAAAGTGATCCTCATCAACTGCATAAAAGTGTTTCCTCTCATAAACTGCATAAAAGTGATCCCTATCCTACCAACTGCATAAAACTGATCCTTCTGTGACCAACTGCATAAAAGTGATCCCTCTTTTACCAACTGCATGAAAGTGATCCCTCTCTGATCAACTGCATAAAAGTGATCCCTCTCTGACCAACTGCAAAAAAGTTATCCCACTCTTACCAACTGCATAAAAGTGATCCCTCTCAAACCAACTGCATAAAAGTGATCCCTCTCTGACGAACTGCATAAAAGTGATCCCTCTCTTACCAACTGCATAAAAGTGATCCTTCTCTGACCAACTGCATAAAAGTGATCCCTCTCTGACCAACTGCATAAAAATGATCCCTCTCTTACGAACTGCATAAAAGGGATCCCTCTCTTACAAACTGCATAAAAGGGATCCCTCTCTTACCAACAGCATAAAAGTGATCCCTCTCTGACCAACAGCATAAAAGTGATCCCTCTCGAACCAACTGCATAAAAGTGATCCATCTCTTATCAACTGCATAAAAGTGATCCCTCTCTGACCAACTGCATAAAAGTGATCCCTCTCTGACCAAATGCATAAAAGTGATCCCTCTCCGACCAACTGCATAAATGTGATCCCTCTCTGACCAACTGCAAAAAAGTGATCCATCTCTGACCAACTGCATAAAAGTGATCCCTCTCTAACCAACTGCATAAAAGTGGTCCCTCTCTTGTTTACTACATAAAAGTGATCCCTCTATGACCAACTGCAAAAAAGTAATCCCTCTCTTACCAACTGCATAAAAGTGATCCCTCTCTGACCAACTGCATAAAAGTGATCCCTCTCTGACCAACTGCATAAAAGTGATCCCTCTCTGACCAACTGCATAAAAGTGATCTCTCTCTTACCAACTGTATAAACGTGATCCCTCTGACAAACTGCATAAAAGTTATCCCTCTCTGACCAACTGCATACAAGTGATCCCTCTCTTACCAACTGCATAAAAGTAATCCCTCTCTTACCAACTTGCATGAAAGTGATCCCTCTCTGATCAACTGCATAAAAGTGATCCCTCTCTGACCAACTGCAAAAAAGTGATCCCACTCTTACCAACTACATAAAAATGATTCCTCTCTTACCAACTGCATAAAAGGGATCCCTCTCTTACCAACTGCATAAAAGGATCCCTCTCTGACGAACTGCATGAAAGTGATCCCTCTCTGACCAACTGCATAAAAATGATCCCTCTCTGACCAACAGCATAAAAGTGATCCCTCTCTGACCAACAGCATAAAAGTGATCCCTCTCTGACCAAATGCATAAAAGTGATCCCTCTCTTACCAACAGCATAAAAGTGATCCCTCTCTTTTTTACTACAGAAAAGTGATTCCTCTCATAAAGTGCATAAAAGTGATTCCTCTCATAAACTGCATAAAAGTGAATCCTCTCTGACCAACTGCATAAAAATGATCTATCTCTGACCAACTGCATAAAAGTGATCACTCTCTGATCAATTGCATAAAAGTGATCCCTCTCTGACAAACTGCAAAAAAAGTGATCCCTCTCAGACCAACTGCATAAAAGTGATCCCTCTGATCAACTGCATAAAAGTGATTCCTCTCTGACCAACTGCAAAATAGTGATTCCTCTCTGACCAACTGCATAAAAATGATCCCTCTCTGACCAACTGCATAAAAGTGATCCCTCTCTTACCAACTGCATAAAAATGACCATTATCTTACCAATTGCATAAAAGTGATCCCTCTTATCAACTGCCTAAAAATGATCTATCTCTGACCAACTGCATAAAAGTGATCCCTCTCTTACCAACTGCATAAAAGTGATCCCTCTCTGACCAACTGCATAAAAGTGATCCCTCTCTTACCAACTGCATAAATGTGATCCCTCTTATCAACTGCATAAAAATGATCTATCTCTTACCAACTGCATAAAAGTGATCCCTCTGACCAACTGCATAAAAGTGATCCCTCTCTTACCAAATGCATAAAAGTGATCACTCTCTGACAAACTGCATAAAAGTGATCCCTCTCTGACAAACTGCATAAAAGTGATCCCTCTCTGACCAACAGCATAAAAGTGATTCCTCTGACCAACTGCATAAAAGTGATCCCTCTGATCAACTGCATAAAAGTGATCCCTCTGATCAACTGCATAAAAGTGATCACTCTCATCAACTGCATAAAAGTGATCCCTCTAATCAACTGCATAAAAGTAATCCATCTCTTACCAACTGCATAAAAGTGATCCCTCTGTTATCCACTGCATAAAAGTGATCCCTCTCTGACCAACAGCATAAAAGTGATCCCTCTCTTTTTTACTACATAAAAGGGATCCTCATCAACTGCATAAAAGTGATTCCTCTCATAAACTGCATAAAAAAGATCCCTATCCTACCAACTGCATAAAACTGATCCTTCTGTGACCAACTGCATAAAAGTGATCCCTCTTTTACCAACTGCATGAAAGTGATCCCTCTCTGATCAACTGCATAAAAGTGATCCCTCTCTGACCAACTGCAAAAAAGTTATCCCACTCTTACCAACTGCATAAAAGTGATCCCTCTCTGACGAACTGCATAAAAGTGATCCCTCTCTGACGAACTGCATAAAAGTGATCCCTCTCTTACCAACTGCATAAAAGTGATCCCTCTCTTACCAACTGCATAAAAGTGATCCTTCTGTGACCAACTGCATAAAAGTGATCCCTCTCTGACCAACTGCATAAAAATGATCCCTCTCTTACGAACTGCATAAAAGGGATCCCTCTCTTACAAACTGCATAAAAGGGATCCCTCTCTTACCAACTGCATAAAAGGTATCCCTCTCTTACCAACTGCATTAAAGTGATCACTCTCTTATCAACAGCATAAAAGTGATCCCTCTCTGACCAACAGCATAAAAGTGATCCCTCTCGAACCAACTGCATAAAAGTGATCCATCTCTTATCAACTGCATAAAAGTGATCCCTCTCTGACCAAATGCATAAAAGTGATCCCTCTCTTACCAACAGCATAAAAGTGATCCCTCTCTTTTTTACTACAGAAAAGTGATTCCTCTCATAAAGTGCATAAAAGTGATTCCTCTCATAAACTGCATAAAAGTGAATCCTCTCTGACCAACTGCATAAAAATGATCTATCTCTCACCAACTGCATAAAAGTGATCACTCTCTGATCAATTGCATAAAAGTGATCCCTCTCTGACAAACTGCAAAAAAAGTGATCCCTCTCAGACCAACTGCATAAAAGTGATCCCTCTGATCAACTGCATAAAAGTGATTCCTCTCTGACCAACTGCAAAATAGTGATTCCTCTCTGACCAACTGCATAAAAATGATCCCTCTCTGACCAACTGCATAAAAGTGATCCCTCTCTTACCAACTGCATAAAAATGACCATTATCTTACCAATTGCATAAAAGTGATCCCTCTTATCAACTGCCTAAAAATGATCTATCTCTGACCAACTGCATAAAAGTGATCCCTCTCTTACCAACTGCATAAAAGTGATCCCTCTCTGACCAACTGCATAAAAGTGATCCCTCTCTTACCAACTGCATAAATGTGATCCCTCTTATCAACTGCATAAAAATGATCTATCTCTTACCAACTGCATAAAAGTGATCCCTCTGACCAACTGCATAAAAGTGATCCCTCTCTTACCAAATGCATAAAAGTGATCACTCTCTGACAAACTGCATAAAAGTGATCCCTCTCTGACAAACTGCATAAAAGTGATCCCTCTCTGACCAACAGCATAAAAGTGATTCCTCTGACCAACTGCATAAAAGTGATCCCTCTGATCAACTGCATAAAAGTGATCCCTCTGATCAACTGCATAAAAGTGATCACTCTCATCAACTGCATAAAAGTGATCCCTCTAATCAACTGCATAAAATTGATCCCTCTAATCAATTGCATAAAAGTAATCCATCTCTTACCAACTGCATAAAAGTGATCCCTCTGTTATCCACTGCATAAAAGTGATCCCTCTCTGACCAACAGCATAAAAGTGATCCCTCTCTTTTTTACTACATAAAAGGGATCCTCATCAACTGCATAAAAGTGATTCCTCTCATAAACTGCATAAAAAAGATCCCTATCCTACCAACTGCATAAAACTGATCCTTCTGTGACCAACTGCATAAAAGTGATCCCTCTTTTACCAACTGCATGAAAGTGATCCCTCTCTGACCAACTGCAAAAAAGTTATCCCACTCTTACCAACTGCATAAAAGTGATCCCTCTCTGACGAACTGCATAAAAGTGATCCCTCTCTGACGAACTGCATAAAAGTGATCCCTCTCTTACCAACTGCATAAAAGTGTTCCTTCTGTGACCAACTGCATAAAAGTGATCCCTCTCTGACCAACTGCATAAAAATGATCCCTCTCTTACGAACTGCATAAAAGGGATCCCTCTCTTACAAACTGCATAAAAGGGATCCCTCTCTTACCAACTGCATAAAAGGTATCCCTCTCTTACCAACTGCATTAAAGTGATCACTCTCTTATCAACAGCATAAAAGTGATCCCTCTCTGACCAACAGCATAAAAGTGATCCCTCTCGAACCAACTGCATAAAAGTGATCCATCTCTTATCAACTGCATAAAAGTGATCCCTCTCTGACCAACTGCATAAAAGTGATCCCTCTCTGACCAACTGCATAAAAGTGATCCCTCTCTGACCAAATGCATAAAAGTGATCCCTCTCCGACCAACTGCATAAATGTGATCCCTCTCTGACCAACTGCAAAAAAGTGATCCCTCTCTGACCAACTGCATAAAAGTGATCCCTCTCTGACTAACTGCATCAAAGTGGTCCCTTTCTTGTTTACTCCATAAAAGTGATCCCTCTCTAACCAACTGCATAAAAGTGGTCCCTCTCTTGTTTACTACATAAAAGTGATCCCTCTCTGACCAACTGCAAAAAAGTGATCCCTCTCTTACCAACTGCATAAAAGTGATCCCTCTCTGACCAACTGCATAAAAGTGATCCCTCTCTGACCAAATGCATAAAAGTGATCCCTCTCTTACCAACTGCATAAAAGTGATCCCTCTTTGACCAACTGCATAAAAGTGATCCCTCTCTGACCAACTGCATAAAAGTGATCCCTCTCTGACCAACTGCATAAAAGTCATCCCTCTCTGACCAACTGCATAAAAGTGATCTCTCTCTTACCAACTGTATAAACGTGATCCCTCTGACAAACTGCATAAAAGTTATCCCTCTCTGACCAACTGCATACAAGTGATCCCTCTCTTACCAACTGCATAAAAGTAATCCCTCTCTTACCAACTTGCATGAAAGTGATCCCTCTCTGATCAACTGCATAAAAGTGATCCCTCTCTGACCAACTGCAAAAAAGTGATCCCACTCTTACCAACTGCGTAAAAGTGATCCCTCTCTGACCAACTGCATAAAAGTGATCCCTCTCTGACCAACTGCATAAAAGTGATCCCTCTCTGACCAACTGCATAAAAGTGATCCCTCTCTGACCAACTGCAAGAAAGTGATCCCTCTCTGACCAACTGCATAAAAATGATCCCTCTCTTACCAACTGCATAAAAGGGATCCCTCTCTTACCAACTGCATAAAAGGGATCCCTCTCTGACGAACTGCATGAAAGTGATCCCTCTCTGACCAACTGCATGAAAATGATCCCTCTCTTACCAACTGCATAAAAGGGATCCCTCTCTTACCAACTGAATAAAAGGGATCCCTCTCTTACCAACTGCATAAAAGGGATCCCTCTCTTACCAACTGCATTAAAGTGATCACTCTCTTATCAACAGCATAAAAGTGATCCCTCTCTGACCAACAGCATAAAAGTGATCCCTCTCTGACTAACAGCATAAAAGTGATCCCTCTCTGACCAAATGCATAAAAGTGATCCCTCTCTTATCAACTGCATAAAAGTGATCCCTCTTTGACCAACTGCATAAAAGTGAGCCTTCTCTGACCAAATGCATAAAAGTGATCCCTCTCCGACCAACTGCATAAATGTGATCCGTCTCTGACTAACTGCATCAAAGTGGTCCCTTTCTTGTTTACTCCATAAAAGTGATCCCTCTCTAACCAACTGCATAAAAGTGGTCCCTCTCTTGTTTACTACATAAAAGTGATCCCTCTCTGACCAACTGCAAAAAAGTGATCCCTCTCTGACCAACTGCAAAAAAGTGATCCCTCTCATACCAACTGTATAAACGTGATCCCTCTGACAAACTGCATAAAAGTGATCCCTCTCTTACCAACTGCATAAAAGTGATCCCTCTCTTACCAACTTCATGAAAGTGATCCCTCTCTGATCAACTGCATAAAAGTGTTCCCTCTCTGACCAACTGCAAAAAAGTGATCCCACTCTTACCAACTGCATAAAAGTGATCCCTCTCTGACCAACTGCATAAAAGTGATCCCTCTCTGACCAACTGCATAAAAGTGATTCCTCTCTGACCAACTGCATAAAAATGATCCCTCTCTTACCAACTGCATAAAAGGGATCCCTCTCTTATCAACTGCATAAAAGAGATCCCTCTCTTACCAACTGCATAAAAGGGATCCCTCTCTGACCAACTGCATAAAAGTGATCCCTCTCTGACCAACTGCATAAAAGTGATCCCTCTCTTACCAACTGCATCAAAGCGATCCCTCTCTTACCAACTGCATCAAAGCGATCCCTCTCTTACCAACTGCATAAAAGTGATACCTCTCTGACCAACTGCATAAAAGTGATCCCTCTCTTACCAAATGCATAAAAGTGATCCCTCTCTTGTTTACTGCATAAAAGTGATCCCTCTGATAAACTGCATAAAAGTGATCCCTCTGATCAACTGCATAAATATGATCCCTCTCTTACCAACTGCTTAAAAGTGATCCCTCTCTTATCAACTGCATAAAAGTGATCCCTCTCTGAATAACTGCATAAAAGTGATCCCTCTGATCAACTGCATAAAAGTGATTCCTCTCTGACCAACTGCATGAAAGTGATCCCTCTTATCAACTGCATAAAAATGCTCCCCCTCTGACCAACTGCATAAAAGTGATCCCTCTCTTACCAACTGCATAAAAGTGATCACTCTCTGACAAACTGCATAAAAGTGATCACTCTCTGACAAACTGCATAAAAGTGATCACTCTCGTTTACTGCATAAAAGTGATCCCTCTGATCAACTGCATAAAAGTGATCCCTCTGATCAACTGCATAAAAGTGATCCCTCTGATCAACTGCATAAAAATGATCCCTCTGATCAACTGCATAAAAGTGATCCCTCTGATTAACTGCATAAAAGTGATCCCTCTGATTAACTGCATAAAAGTGATCCCTCTGATCAACTGCATAAAAGTTATCCCTCTGATCAACTGCATAAAAGTTATCCCTCTGATCAATTGCATAAAAGTGATTCCTCTGATCAATTGCATAAAAGTGATCCCTCTCTGACCAACTGCATAAAAGTGATCCCTCTCTGACCAACTGCATAAATGTGAACCCTCTCTGACCAACTGCATCAAAGTGGTCCCTCTCTGACCAACTGCAAATAAGTGATCCCTCTCTTACCAACTGCATAAAAGTGATACCTCTCTGACCAACTGCATCAAAGTGGTCCCTTTCTTGTTTACTACATAAAAGTGATCCCTGTCTAACCAAATGCATAAAAGTGGTCCCTCTCTTGTTTACTACATAAAAGTGATCCCTCTCTGACCAACTGCAAAAACGTGATCCCTCTCTTACCAACTGCATAAAAGTGATCCCTCTCTTACCAACTGCATAAAAGTGATCCCTCTCTGACCAACTGCATAAAAGTGATCCCTCTCTGACCAACTGCATAAAATTGATCCCTCTCTGACCAACTGCATAAAAGTTATCCCTCTCTTACCAACTGCATTAAAGTGATCCCTCTCTTATCAACAGCATAAAAGTGATCCCTCTCTGACCAACAGCATTAAAGTGATCCCTCTCTGACCAACTGCATAAAAGTGATCCCTCTCTGACCAACTGCATTTAAGTGATCCCTCTCTGACCAACTGCATTTAAGTGATCCCTCTCTGATTAGCTGCATAAAAGTGATCCCTCTCTGACCAACTGCAGAAAAGTGATCCCTCACTTACCAACTGCATAAAAGTGATCCCTCTCTTACCAACTGCATAAAAGTGATCCCTCTTACCAAGTGCATAAAGGTGATCCCTCTCTTACCAAATGCATAAAAGTGATCCCACTCTGACAAACTGCATAAAAGTGATCCCTCTCTGACCAACTGCATAAAAGTGATCCCTCTGATCAACTGCATAAAAGTGATCCCTCTGATCAACTGCATAAAAGTGATCCCTCTCTGACCAACTGCATAAAAATGATCCCTCTGCTATCCACTGCATAAAAGTGATCCCTCTCTGACCAACTGCATAAAAGTGATCCTGATCAACTGCATAAAAGTGTTCCCTCTCTGATTGGTAAGAGAGGGATCACGTTTATGCAGTTGGTCAGAGAGGGATCACTTTTATGCAGTTGGTCAGAGAGGGATCACTTTTATGCAGTTGGTCAGAGAGATAACTTTTATGCAGTTGGTCAGAGAGGGATCACTTTTATGCAGATGATCAGAGAGGGATCACTTTTATGCAGTTGGTCAATGAGGGATCACTTTTATGCAGTTGGTAAGAGAGGGATCACTTTTATGCAGTTGGTCAGAGAGGGATCACTTTTTTGCAGTTGGTAAGAGAGGGATCACTTTTAAGCAGTTGGTCAGAGAGGGATCACTTTTATGCAGTTGGTACGAGAGGGATCACTTTTATGCAGTTGGTAAGAGAGGGATCACTTTTATGCAGTTGGTAAGAGAGGGATCACTTTTATGCAGTTGGTCAGAGAGGGATCACTTTTATGTAGTAAACAAGAAAGGGACCACTTTTATGCAGTTGGTAAGAGAGGGATCACTTTTATGCAGTTGGTCAGAGAGGGATCACTTTTATGCAGTTGGTCAGAGAGGGATCACTTTTAAGCAGTTGGTCAGAGAGGGATCACTTTTATGCAGTTGGTAAGAGATGGGTCACTTTTTTGCAGTTGGTCAGAGAGCGATCACTTTTATGCAGTTGGTCAGAGAGGGATCACTTTTATGCAGTTGGTAAGAGAGGGATCACTTTGATGCAGTTGGTTAGAGAGGGATCACTTTTATGCAGTTGGTCAAAGAGGGATCACTTTTTTGCAGATGGTCAGAGAGGGATCACATTTATACAGTTGGTCAGAGAGGGATCACTTTTAAGCAGTTGGTCAGAGAGCGATCACTTTTATGCAGTTGGTCAGAGAGGGATCACTTTTAAGCAGTTGGTCAGAGAGGGATCACTTTTATGCAGTTGGTCAAAGAGGGATCACTTTTTTGCAGATGGTCAGAGAGGGATCACATTTATACAGTTGGTCAGAGAGGGATCACTTTTATGCAGTTGGTCAGAGAGGGATCACTTTTATGCAGTTGGCCAGAGAGGGATCACTTTTATGCAGTTGGTCAGAGAGGGATCACTTTTATGCAGTTGGTAAGAGAGGGTTCATCTTTATGCAGTTGGTCAGAGGAATCACTTTTATGCAGTTGATAAGAGGGATCACTTTTATGCAGTTGATCAGGATCATTTTTATGTAGTAAACAAGAGAGGGATCACTTTTATGCAGTTGGTAAGAGAGGGATCACTTTTTTGCTGTTTGTCAGAGAGGGATCACTTTTAAGCAGTTGGTCAGAGAGGGATCACTTTGATGCAGTTGGTCAGAGAGGGATCAATTTTATGCAGTTGGTCAGAGAGGGATCACTTTTATGCAGTTGGTCAAAGAGGGATCACTTTTTTGCCGATGGTCAGAGAGGGATCACATTTATACAGTTGGTCAGAGAGGGATCACTTTTATGCAGTTGGTCAGAGAGGGATCACTTTTATGCAGTTGGTAAGAGAGGGATCACTTTTATGCAGTTGGTAAGAGAGGCATCACTTTTATGCAGTTGGTAAGAGAGGCATCACTTTTATGCAATTGATCAGAGAGTGAACACTTTTATGCAGTTGGTATGAGGGATCACTTTTATGCAGTTGATAAGAGGGATCACTTTTATGCAGTTTATCAGGATCACTTTTATGTAGTAAACAAGAGAGGGATCACTTTTATGCAGTTGTTAACAGGGGGATCACTTTTATGCAGTTGGTCAGAGGTACTTTGATTATTTAGCCTGGATGGGAACCAGAGCTGTTTCAGTTGTCAGGAGGCAAGGTTTGCGTGCACATCTCTTTTTATGTGTGTTTTTTTGGATCGGCAGCCAGCGTTCATCGTGATTGCTGCTGGATTTACTTAAGGGAACATTTTTTTTTGTTTTGGGGTTTGTGTTTATATTTATTTTTGGTGCTTTTTTTTGGATGAATGAGTAGGGGTACTATGTATCCCATATGTATTCACATGGGGTGGACAGGATGTGGGGACCCCCCTTGTTAAAGGGGCTTACAGATTCTGATAAGCCCCCCACCTGCAGAATCCCACAATCACCACTTAGGGTTTGTGGGGAAGAGGCCCTTGCCCCCATCAACATGGGGACAAGGTGAGTTAATGTGGCCTGGTATGGTTGGGGGGGGGGGGCGCTCACACTCCCCCTCCCTTCACTGGCCTGCCAGGCTGCATGCTCAGGTAAGGGTCTGGATGGATTTTGGAGGGGACCTCATGTCATTTTTTTTTTGGTGTAGGATTTGCCTTAAAATCCATTCCAGACCATAAGGGGCTGGTAAGGATTAGTGGGGACCCGCACGCGGTTTTATTTTTATTATTAAAGCCGGCATTGTTTGGTTACATTTTGCTGTCCGTTCCTTAAAAGCCATCTATTCTTCAAAATGATTTTGGATTGATTCAGTATTCTCAATTCAAACTTGAATACTTTGTTTTAGAGTTACATAGTCTGGCTGAAAAAAAAAGAAAAAAAGACAAAAGTCCATCCAATTCAGCCAAAAAAAAAAAGTTATAATCCTGTACCCACAGTTGATCCAGAGGAATGCAAAAAAAACCAGCAAAGCATGATCCAATTTGCTCCTGCAGGGGAAAAAATTCCTTTCTGATCCCCCAAGAGGCAATTGGATATTTCCTGGATCAACTTTACCTACACCCCGTTCCAAATTATTATGCAAATTCTATTTAAGTGCCACAAAGATTAAATATTTTGTTTTTCAGTTTAACTCATGGATGGCATTGTGTGTCAGGGCTCTTTTGATCACTGAAAACAATCTCGGACACCTGTGATAATTAGATTGGCAGGTGAGCCCAATTTAAGGAAAAACTACTACAGGAGGGTGTTCCACATTATTAAGCAGAGTACCATTTTCAAGCAATATGGGGAAGAAAAAGGATCTCTCTGCTGCCGAAAAGAGTGAAATAGTTCAATGCCTTGGACGAGGTATGAAAACATTAGATATTTCACGAAAACTTAAGCGTGATCATCGCACTATTAAGAGATTTCAGGGCACAGACGGGTTCGTGCAGATAAAGGCACATTGAGGAAGATTTCTGCCAGATCCATGCATCGGATCAAGAGAGCAGCTGCTAAAATACCATTACATAAACAGATATTTGAAGCTGCTGGTGCCTCTGGAGTCCCACGGACATCAAGGTGTAGAGTCCTCCAGAATCTTGCAACTGTGTATAAACCTTCTATTTGGCCACCACTAACCAATGCTCACAAGCAGAAACGGCTGCATTGGGCAGAAAAATACATGAAGACTAATTTTCAAACAGTCCTGTTCACTGATGAGTGCCGTGCAACCCTGGATGGTCTAGATAGATGGAGTAGTGGATGGTTGGTGGACGACCACCCTGTTCCAACAAGGCTGTGATGTCAGCAAGGCAGTGGTGGAGTCATGTTTTGGGCTGGAATCATGGGAACAGAGCTAGTCGGTCCCTTTAGGGTCCCCGAAGGTGTAAAGATGACCTCTGCAAAGTATGTGGAGTTTATGACTGACCACTTTCTTCCCTGGTACAGAAGGAAGAACTATGCTTTCCGTAATAAAATCATCTTCATGCATGACAATGCACCATCTCATGCTGCAAAGAATACCTCTGCATCAATGGCTGCTATGGGGATAAAAAGAGAGAAAGTCATGGTGTGGCTTCCATCCACCCCTGACCTCAATCCTATTGAGAACCTTTGGAGCATCCTCAAGCAAAAGATTTATGAGGGTGGGAGGCAGTTTACATCCAAACAGCAGCTCTTGGAGGCTATTCTGACATCTTGCAAACACATTCAAGCAGAAACTGTCCAAAAACTCACAAGTTCAATGGATGCAAGACTTGTGAAGCTGCTATCAAATAAGGGGTCCTATGTTAAAATGTAACGTGACCTGTTAAAACAGCGGTTCTCAACCTGGGGGTCGCGACCCCTTTGGGGGTCGAACGACGCTTCCACAGGGGTCGCCTAAGACCATCGGAAAACACATATTTCCGATGGTCTTAGGAACCGAGACACCGCTCCTCGCCGCCGCCACCGCCGTCTCCAGGTGTGGGCGGGATGACATGCCGCCCCTGTCATCTGGAGACACCTCGAGATCAATCCTCGCCTGTGATTGGCCGCCGGCACTGTAGCTCAGGCACACAGGCAGCCAATCACCGGCAAGGAGGTGGAGCTTGGAGAGGAGGGGCCGAGCGGCACCGTGAAGATCGAGCGAGTGAAGAGGAGGAGAGCGTCCGGAGAAGGAAGACAGCTGACAGGTAAGTGTCTGTACCATGGGAGAGGGAGGGAGCGAGCGAGCCCAGGCTGGAGCAGGGGTCTGCAAGGTAAGTATCACTGGTGTCAGTGGGAATAGTGCCCCATCATTGGTGTCACTAATACCAATGATGGGGCACTATTCCTCCCACAGACACCAACGATGGGGCACTATTCCTCCCCCCCCACTGACACCAACGATGGGGCACAATTCCTCCCCCCACTGACACCAACGATGGGGCACAATTCCTCCCCCCACTGACACCAACGATGGGGCACAATTCCTCCCCCCACTGACACCAACGATGGGGCACAATTCCTCCCCCCACTGACACCAACGATGGGGCACAATTCCTCCCCCCACTGACACCAACGATGGGGCACAATTCCTCCCCCCACTGACACCAACGATGGGGCACAATTCCTCCCCCCACTGACACCAACGATGGGGCACAATTCCTCCCCCCACTGACACCAACGATGGGGCACAATTCCTCCCCCCACTGACACCAAGGATGGGGCACAATTCCTCCCCCCACTGACACCAAGGATGGGGCACTATTCCTCCCCCCACTGACACCAAGGATGGGGCACTATTCCTCCCCCCACTGACACCAAGGATGGGGCACTATTCCTCCCCCCACTGACACCAATGATGGGGCACTATTCCTCCCCCCACTGACACCAATGATGGGGCACTATTCCTCCCCCCACTGACACCTATGATGGGGCACTATTCCTCCCCCCACTGACACCAAGGATGGGGCACTATTCCTCCCCCCACTGACACCAAGGATGGGGCACTATTCCTCCCCCCACTGATACCAATGATGGGGCACTATTCCCCCCACTGACACCTATGATGGGGCACTATTCCTCCTCCCACTGACACCTATGATGGGGCACTATTCCTCCCACTGATACCGATGATGAGGCACTATTCCTCCCACTGATACCAATGATGAGGCACTATTCCTCCCACTGATACCAATGATGAGGCACTATTCCTCCCACTGACACCAATGATGAGGCACTATTCCTCCCACTGACACCAATGACGGGGCACGATTCCTCCCACAAATGACACCAATGACGGGGCACTATTCCTCCCCCACTGACACCAAGGACGGGGCACGATTCCTCCCCCCACTGACACCAACGATGGGGCACGATTCCTCCCCCCACTGACACCAACGATGGGGCACGATTCCTCCCCCCACTGACACCAACGATGGGGCACGATTCCTCCCCCCACTGACACCAACGATGGGGCACGATTCCTCCCCCCACTGACACCAACGATGGGGCACGATTCCTCCCCCCACTGACACCAATGATGGGGCACAATTCCTCCCCCCACTGACACCAACGATGGGGCACAATTCCTCCCCCCACTGACACCAACGATGGGGCACAATTCCTCCCCCCACTGACACCAACGATGGGGCACAATTCCTCCCCCCACTGACACCAAGGATGGGGCACTATTCCTCCCCCCACTGACACCAACGATGGGGCACAATTCCTCCCCCCACTGACACCAACGATGGGGCACAATTCCTCCCCCCACTGACACCAAGGATGGGGCACTATTCCTCCCCCCACTGACACCAAGGATGGGGCACTATTCCTCCCCCCACTGACACCAATGATGGGGCACTATTCCTCCCCCCACTGACACCAATGATGGGGCACTATTCCTCCCCCCACTGACACCTATGATGGGGCACTATTCCTCCCCCCACTGACACCAATGACGGGGCACTATTCCTCCCACTGATACCAATGACGGGGCACTATTCCTCCCACTGACACCAATGACGGGGCACTATTCCTCCCACTGACACCAATGACGGGGCACTATTCCTCCCACTGACACCAATGACGGGGCACTATTCCTCCCACTGACACCAATGAAGGGGGCACTATTCCTCCCACTGACACCAATGAAGGGGGCACTATTCCTCCCACTGACACCAATGACGGGGCACTATTCCTCCCACTGATACCAATGACGGGGCACTATTCCTCCCACTGACACCAATGACGGGGCACTATTCCTCCTACTGCAAAATTACAGTTATGAAGTAGCAACGAAAATAATTTTATGGTTGGGGGTCACCACAACATGAGGAACTGTATTAAGGGGTCGCGGCGTTAGAAAGGTTGAGAACCACTGTGTTAAAATGTTTAAAAAGTTAAAATGTTGTTAAAAGTTCGACTGAAATAGCTTTTTTGATTTCAGTAAATATGCTGCAAACACAACAAATGACAATTTTCAGTTCTTTACAACCTATAAAGTGTTTTGAAACTTACTGTGCGGAATAATTTGGAACAGAGCATTGTAAGTGTTTTATGTTTAAAAAAAATCCTGTTATCATTAGGAGGTTTGTTCAATAAAATGTGAATTGTACTCTTAATAGTTGATAACATGAGAATTATGCTGACTGTTATTTACATCAATTATTTAGGTAAATATTATGCAAATTATATTTTTCTCAATTTGGAACAGGGTGTATAAATGTTAGTATCCAGTTACATTCTGTGTATCAAGGAAAGAATCCAGGCTTTTTTTAAAGCAATCCACTGAGCTGGCCAGAAACCGCAGCTTGACATTACATGCCATTATTAAGCTTGTGATCTACCAGAACTCCCAGATCCTTCTCCACCATTGATTCCCCCAGTTGTACCCCCCCTAGTATGTATGATGCATGCATATTCTTAGCCCCCAAGTGCAGAACCTTACATTTATCAACATTAAACCTCATTTGCCACATAGTTGCCCAATTAAACAGTGCATTGAGGTCGGCTTGTAAGTTGAAGACATCCTGTAAGGACGTTATTTCATGGCACAGCTTGGTGTCATCTGCAAAGACTGAAACAGGATTTTTAATGCCAGACCCCATATCGTTTATAAATATATATCCATTCAAAAAAATTTTAATCCATTCAAAAACGAATAAAGGAAACAAAAAACTAAACAAAACTAATTTCAATTTGAGTGCAACTAAATTAAATTAGCAACTTAACGAATCAATTTGAAATTAAATTAATTTGTTTCCTTCTGCACATGTCTATCCTAGAACAAGTCATGACACAGATTTTTAGAATAGCTCTCTATCACCTCAAATAAAAGAATGCCCCATTGCTCTCCTCAGGCTTCATCTTTAAAAATAAAACTCACTGCTTCTTTTTAGCCTTGGAACACAAAACCTACCAAGTCTACTCCTACAAACCTTTTCCCATGAAGGGGCACCTTCACTTTCCAGAGTTATGCAGGCCATAGATGGGGAGAAAAAACGGCAGATTTTTCTTTTAAAAAACGAAAATTCGGTCGTTCAAGCGGCCGACATTACCATCAATGGTAAAAAAAAAATCGGCCGATTTTCATCCCTTCTACAGCTGGCAAAAAGTGTCCCTGCAGAGAGCTCCTATTTCTGACAGTTCCTTCACATTTACAGCGGTTGAAACATTGTATCTATTTGTTTCCATTTAGGATACAGATGTTTTTATTCGGAAACAAATAGATACAATGTTTCAACTGCTGTAAATGTCAAAGAACTGTCAGAGAACTGTCAGAAATAGCAGAGCTCTCTGCAGAGATACTTTTTGCTGGACTCGAATTCTTCTTATTTTCATCCTACTTCTTCTTCTTCTTCTTCATCCTCTTCTTCTTCTTCTTCTTCTTCATCCTCATCCTCTTCTTCTTCATCATCCTCATCCTCTTCTTCATCCTCCTCCTCCTCCTCCTCTTCTTCATCATCCTCATCCTCTTCTTCATCCTCCTCCTCCTCCTCCTCTTCTTCTTCTTCTTCTTCTTCTTCATCCTCCTCCTCCTCCTCTTCTTCCTCATCCTCATCCTCTTCTTCTTCTTCTTCTTCTTCTTCTTCCTCATCCTCATCTTCTTCTTCTTCATCCTCCTCTTCTTCTTCATCATCCTCATCCTCTTCTTCTTCATCATCCTCATCTTCTTCTTCTTCTTCTTCTTCATCCTCCTCCTCCTCTTCTTCCTCATCCTCATCCTCTTCTTCTTCTTCTTCATCCTCCTCATCTTCTTCATCTTCATCCTCATCTTCTTCTTCATCCTCATCCTCTTCTTCTTCTTCATCCTCATCCTCTTCTTCTTTTTCATCATCCTCATCCTCTTCTTCTTCTTCATCCTCCTCATCCTCCTCTTCTTCTTCTTCATCATCAGCATCATCCTCATCCTCTTCTTCATCCTCTTCTTCTTCATCAGCATCATCCTCATCCTCTTCTTCTTCTTCTTCTTCTTCTTCCTCATCCTCTTCTTCTTCATCCTCTTCTTCTTCTTCTTCTTCCTCTTCTTCTTCTTCATCCTCTTCCTCTTCTTCTTTTTGTCTTCCTCTTGCAGGTCACTGCTCATGCGCAGATTTTTTATCGGTAAAAAATCGGCCAATTTGCCCACTAATTGCCGCGAAAATCGGCCGATCAGCAAAATTGGCCGATTTTTTTCCAACTTTACCGAAAAAAAAAAAACGGCCAAAATACCGAAAAACGGCCGACCAAATCGCCCACTAACGATCCGAAAATCGGCCGATTTTATTTTCGGCCGAAAAATCGGCCGATTTTCGACCCATCTATGGCCTGCATTAGAGGATGTCTATTACAGTTTGCCTTTCTCTGAGTCACAGATATCCCAGGTCTAGGAGTGGTTAGTGGTTACAGATATCCCAGGTCTCGGAGTAGGAGTCAATCAGTGGTTTCAAAATAGACTTCCAGCCTTTACCATCCCATTACTTTCTTCTTTCAATCCAGCCAAAATCTGCTCAAAGGTTAGCCAGATTGGCAAACTGGATAACAGAATAAACTCTTCAGAATCATCTGACCTTACTCAAGATGGCTATGGCTAGAATGTTGTTTTTTTTAGCGATTTCTCAACAAAAAGCATGGATACATGGATGCATGGGGGAGTTTGTTTTGAATATAGTTAATGAATTAGTAAATAAACCCCACTCTGACTTCTAGAAGAATAGGGGTCTCTGATTCTGCCATTCCCAGATTGAGCAATTTCAAGAAAAATCTACTATCATACCTGCTATGCACAGCATGTCAGTGTTCTTCGGCGATCGCTGGGTGTCGGCGAGGAATCTCCGTCCGGGACCCGGTGATCAACAGCTTCAGCCGCCAATAGCAGCGTGGGTAGGGTAGCGCGCGCCCCCTACCCGGAAATACAAAATCATGTCTATATACACGTGACTTTGCACAGCTCTGCCACACTGTAGCAGTAGTTCTGCTATAGGGTGGTCGGGAAGTGGTTAATGAACAGGTTTTGGCCATTTCCATTCTTTTCCAAAAGCCTCTGGCTTCACTTTCCCCTGTAAAGGCCTTTTACTGAAGGTGTTTCTCAGATCGAAACCACCCTTAGAGCACCTTCTTCTTCCTTGCAACTTCAATTTGGTTCTGCCCTGCAAAAACCACCCTGTGAACCTATCCGGGAACTCCCTTTGAATGATCTCTCCTGTAATATAGCCTATTTGGTGGCTATAACGTCTGTCAGACGTGTCTCTAAGTTAGCGTCTCTCTGGTAAAGATACATTCCTCATTCTTCATGAAGCAGTCTTGCACCCAAGACCCTCCTTTCTTCCTAAGGTGGTGTCAGCCTTCCACCTCAATAAAGGAATAGTCCTTCCTTCATTGTTCCCTACTCTATAGCACCCAAAGAAGTTTGCTCTTTACAGACTGGATGTGGTCAGAGATATCGGGTTTTACCTCAAAGCTGCAGCTTCTATCAAGAAGATGGACTCATTTTGTCCTATCCTCATGAGGGACATCCCACTTCAAGATCCAACATCAAGCCTCTGTTACCCAGCTTTTGGTTTTAATTTTATATATTTTTTTAACATTAATACATTAAAATGCTTTTGTACTCATATTACCAGTGCAATCAGCCTCTGAACCTATTTCCCAAGCACCATGCACCTATTTCCCAAGGCCAGAATATCTCTAGCTTGGTGGCTGAGCAGCCCTGCACTAAATTTGGTAAGTCCTTTCTCCCATTAGCCTGGACAGTTCTGACAACACATGTCAGCTTTTTGGGCTGGGGAGCGGTCTTATGGATGGGAACAGTCCAAGGGACATGGTCGTCGAGGAAGTGTAGACTTCCAATCAACATTCTGAAACTAAGGTTCATATGCCTATCCCTGCTCCATCAAATCAACCAGCTTCAGAGGTGACAAACAAGGGCTCAGTCAGACAACGTCACAGCCATGTCCTACATCAATCTCCAGAAGCCACGGTGCCCTTGAAGAAGCATACCCAATTCTGACTTCGTATAAAAGGCACGGTCCAGCCTTGTTCACGGTCGGCATTCATGGAGTAGACAATTGGCAGGCAGAATTTCTCAGTCAGCGACTGAATGCAATGGTCTCTTCACCTCAAAGTGTTCCTGGGACATCTGTCACTGCTGGGGGATGCCTGATGTAGACATGTTGGAACCCAATTTCAACAACAGGGTGCAGAGATTTGAGGCCAGGATCAGGGATCCAAAATCCTTTGCACTGGATGAACTGGTGACCCCTTGGGATCAGTGCTGGCTAAGTTCTTCTTCCTGAACTGCTTTGCAGGCTCGAGGCAGAGGGCATTCTGGTGATTATGTTGGCACCAAATTGGCCCTGAAGGACTTTTTACTCAAACATTCTCTGACTCCAGGGAGACACTCCTTGGGCTCTTCTAGAGCTCTGCTATCTCTGCTGGCATTGACAGCCTGGATGTTGAAACCCAAGTCCTGAGTTATCATGATATCTGCCTCTGATATAATTCCTATGCTGCTTAAAGCCGATCCCCACGTTTCAGTGAATTTTAAATAGTTTGTCTGGACCAAGGTGGTCCAAATTAACTATTTACATCACTAACAAATGCAGTGACCATGTGCACTGTATAAACTGAATCTAGCCTCAGACACATATCATACAGAGTCGAGCTGAGCACTGCTCAGCCATTCACAGAACGCTTTGTATGCTATGAAAGAATAAAAAGTTTCCTGATTGGATGAGGCCAACTGATGGCAGAGAGGCACTTAATCCATTTCAATGGTGTTCTGGAAACAGGACAGGAAGTCTTCATCTTGCTGTTGGCAGAGGCTACATACAGATGATACAGTGCCCACAGCCCATCTGTTAGTGAAGTAAATAGTTTGTTTGGCCCAAGCTTGTCCAAACAAACTATTTAAAGTTCACTGAAACATGGAATTCAGCTTTGAAGCTATGAAATCGACCTCTTGCAAGGTTTTTATTGCACTTGGAAGGTTTACTTTGCATGGTGTGAGGCACAGAAGTTTAACGCTAGAAAATACGCTGGAGCAACATTTGACCATGAGCACCCTGCAGTGCCAAGTCTTTACACTGACCATTCTCTTTTACAGAGACTGCTGGTCGCACATTCCCTGGTAAAGGCCTTTGTTCAGAGGTGGTTTTTCCCCTTCAGAAAATTGTTCAGTCTGATGACATTACTTTATCAGCGGATTTTCTAGTAGCAATGACATCAGCCAGAAAAGCCTCAAAAATCCAAGCCTAAGAACGTGAAGAGCAGCAGAGTGGTATTCTGTCCTTACACCAGTTTTTACAAAAAGTTTGCCTTATCTTTCCATGTTAATCAGACATGACTGTTTATAGAATTTAATTCTGGAATAATTCTTAGGATAAAGTACCCAGACAGCTCAGCTAGCAAGGAGCTATGAAACCAAAGGGTTGAGATTAGAGATATCCAGGGTTGCCATATAAGGAGAAATTTGGCATGGATATCAGCTAGGACAGCCTTCAATTTTTCATTAATCTTAATGTCAGGGACTCTGTTCCTGACTGCTTTCAAACCTAAGGTAGGTGTCTTCTAAGCCCCAGCAGTTGTTAGTCTGGGGGAAGTAAACATATGAAGAACAAGCACAAGTTTGGTACGAATATAGGGGTTTCTTTAAAGAAGTTTACGTGCAGTAGGTGCAAATGACGTTATAAACCTATATTCAAAACATGCTCACCACCAGACAGGTCACGTAAATGTGTGCTATTGTGCCTGGATGAGAACAGTCATGAAAACAGGAGGGGTACATTAGAATGAAGTGTGTACACTGAGCTGTGGTATAATACTACCTGTGAAGAACTTTGTAAAAAATTTCTTGAACTTTTGGCAGTCAACTGCCACATGTCCTGCCAGTCCAGTGTTCGAGGGGAACTGAATTCAAATAGGTCTGTATGTACTGTATGTGGGATATGTACTGTACATTTATAGTACACTATAGAGACATTAATTAGGAGGTCGGACCAGGTGTGTGGGGATCAGTTTGACATTTTCTTTTAAATTGTGTAAGCATATAAGGGAAAGATCATAGAAGGGCAAGTATGTAATCTGGAGATAATGGAAAAGTTTTCTTAAAAAGGTGTGTCATAAGAGTTGCAGAATTGTTGGAAACTTTTGACATCATTCAAGGAAAGCATGGAGTAATTATCATGAAAGCTATGATCCTGCCAATATTAAAATTAGGAAGGATTGTCCATAGTGGGAGAGAACAAAGAGAGAAGACCAAAGAAATGTAAAGTGTAATTCCACTTTTAGGAGAAAACCCCCCCACAAGGAATCCCCCCCTGGGTAATCTATGCAAACTTTGTAGCAGACTCCCACATTTCTCTGAAGAAATGGCAGTTTGTTTCACCATGTCCTTTACAGGTTCATTCTGAATGGGAGGGTCTGACTCATTATAATCACATGGTGCAGTGTTCTGGTGAGAAAAGCTCCAGTGTCAGCATCCCTTTAGAAGTATTTAATCCTATTGCCGGCAGGTGCCTAAAATTTGACTTGTATCTTAGTGCAGACTTCGGAGAAAAGCAGTGAGCCAATCACACAAACAGGAATGGATATATCAGGAGGGTTCTATATACTAATGGTGCAGAGAACTCCTTCAGGTTGCCATATTGCATTTATTTTTACAGAAAATTACAGCAGCTGCAGATTGAAAAGGAAAGGGAATTTTAATAACATTAAAGTGGAGCTCCACCCAAAAGGGGAAGTTCAACTTTAAGGACTTTTCCCCCTGATCTCCGTTAAGGATTGGCACCTTTGGGGAGAGGGTATCCAAATTTAACAGGCACCCTCTCCCACTTCCGCTTGGACTGCCTAAGCAATCAGAAGCCCCTCCACTGCTTTCTGGGACAGATCCCAGAAGATTGCAGGACCTTCACAAAGTGCAGCACAGCTTGCATATGCGCAGTGGGCAGAAGCCGCAAGCTGTCACAGCTGAGTGCCCGCATTTAAGATGTCAGGGACAGAGAACGGCCAGTGAACCCGGCTATGGTAAGCACACCGTTGGCTTGAGAGAAAGGTGAGTGGCTGTTTTTTTTTCTTTTAAAGTCAGCAGCTACAGTTTTTGTAGCTGCTAATATTTTTTTTTAACTGGAGACTGGAGCTCCACTTTAAACTACAATATGGCTTGTCTATCAATTTATATGCTATATATATTATTTATTTGCTATATTTTTTTATATGAAAGTAGAGTTATCCTGGAGATGGAGATGTGGCGAGCCCCATAGGTGAAACAGATGTGTAAGGATGGGATTTAAGGCCCTTGAGCCATAGAATTGAAGGAGTCAAAGGATGGCTGCTAATGGTATCAGATGGCATTCTATCAAGTTCAAGAAGCTTAAAAGGGGAAGGTCATGGGTGATGTAAAGACAAAAAAGCAGGACAATGTAAGCAAATATAATATTGGAACACATTTGGTGCAGCTAAACCTTCTGTGGGCTTTGGGGCAGATGAGATATACTTGTTAATTTTAAGTCTCGACTTTCCCCAAATAAATTATAACATTTGCATTTTAGATTTGGAGAATGTGGGTGGGGCTGACTACTGGAAGGACTGGAAGCCCTGGTTCACGCCGTTGGTGCCAAACCTCTCCTGGTCTGCCTTCCATATTCTGCCTCTTTGGCCAATTGATTGGCCAGGAGTCACAGCGTCACAGCAAAAAGTCATGCTGTGCATATACACCGAGCAGTGCATGTGCAGCTCAGTGTACACAAATGCCAACAGGCAGGAGGAAGGGTTTATGACAGAAGAGAACAATAGGATCTCTTCTGTCATAAAAATCATACCTGTCAGAGTTTTTAGGTGTAACTACTTTGAGCCGAAGTCTGACAATTCTCTTATGTAAAAATCAGCATTTTTTTTTTTTGCTAGAAAATTACTTAGAACACTCAAACATTATATATTTTCTGAAAGCAAACGCCCTGGAGAATAAAATGAATGTTGTTACAATTCTTTATGTTGCACAATGTTTGTGCTGCGGTTTATCAAATGCACATTTTCAGGAAAAAATACACTTTAAAGAATTTTAGTGCATACAAACACAATATAATACCCACATTTTTTGGTAAAATAGAAAGGATGATGTTACACTGAGTAGATACCAAACTTGTACAGACCTGTGCAATGGCGACAAACTATGCTACATTAAATTATCCATAGGTGATGAACTAAAAGCCTTTAAGTCCCTGGTCACACTGGATGCGAATTGGCATGCGATTTTCATGTCATGTGACATGCAAATCGCATGCCAAGTCGCACCCTATTGTCCGCAATTACAGCGGTCATATGGGTGCGGTTCCAACTTGGTCAGAGCAGCACCGATTTCTAAAGTAGTGCATACACTACTTTTGGTGCGATTTGCATAGACATCTGTGTCAGATGTCTTGCAAATTGCACCTGTAATGAGCATGTCATCCGAGTTTGAAATTGTGCAACTTCACTGTAAGTTGCACGATTTCAAAGTCGGGTTTGGTGTGACCGGGGTGTAAAGGTTACCAGTTGAGAATTACACAGGAGGTCAGGTGCTAGAAATATTTCTCTCATTCTGACATTCACAGCGATACCTCACGTGTGGTGTGATCGCATATGCATGCGGGATGTACATTTGCATGTGAGTACAGGGGGGATGGGGCAGCCATGATCCTGATGTCAACGCTTGTTCCTGAGGACATAGGGCTACATCCCAAGGTGAGGAAGCAGTTAAAACAGTATTATAGCAACAGTTTTTGGGGGATAAAAGATTTACATGAATAGATAAAAGCTGATCATTGTAAGCACCGCTGTCAGTGCTAAATGGTTTGTCGAAAACCCTAAACTGCAACATTTGCAGTACTGCTTGTTAAAAAACTACAGACCTACTGGATGGATCACTGGGAAAAAAAATAAAAGAAAGTAAGCCTAAAACAGAAAACTAATGTGGCTGTCACATCTAAGAACTAGTGAGCTGCAATATGATAAGCCCCGGTTTACATATATGTGGCCGCGTGGGCTGCGTTTTGCGTGGGCATGAGCCCATTCATTTGAATAGACTCCCGTGATCCGCAGAGAAGTTCCTGCACTTCTTCCGAAAACGTAGCCCACACGGGAACCTCGGTTCCCAGTACGGTTGCGTTTTCCAGTGTGGGCGGCATGCCATTAGAACAAATGGCACCCGCCTGCGGGTCCGCATTTCTCTATACGGCTGCATGGATTTCCGTGCGGATCAGCACCAGCACCACTCGCACAGATGTGTACCTAGCCTAAGTGCTTGCTTTGGGGTTTTAAATGACATAACAACTGAGGCAAGCAAACAGGCAAATGATATGGAATAAAATCAATCAGTGCATATACAACTTCTCATCAATTATAATGTCAAGATCAGTGCATACAGTAATGCAATAACATACCATGATAGTAGAGAATAAACACTAGGTGTATGATGTAAGGGCCAGTTCACACCACATGCAGTCCAGTGCGGTTTTTTTTCTGCATCAAAAACACATTGATAGTAGGTTACATGGTTTCCAATGGCTCATTTTATATCAATGTGGTCAGTTTTAGTGCATTCTAGGTTCAGAAAAAAAAAAGTAAAACATGCTGCATTTCTTCTGCACTGAACTGTACAGGAATGCAGTAAAACACACCAAAAAAACACACCTAAACGCGCACAGGGATGCACATGCCATTATTTAAGTTGAAGAAAAAGAGAGGAGAAAAATGATCAGGAACGCATCAAAAACACACCAGAACGCGTTAAAAAAAAAAAAAAACATTAAAAAAACCCCACTAGAATATCAATGTGCAGCGCTAATAAAAAGGTGTTTTATAATCAATGATGACCAGTGTGATAGTAAAAGAGAAAGAAAACATCATAAAAAAGAAATAGAGACAGCCCTTAGTGTCATTCCGCTCTGGGCTTGCTTGCTACTTACTTCTGGTGAGTGCATTATGGTGGAGGTGCAGTGCGGAAGTCACAGAAGTCACTACATTTTGTTGATTTGATCACATCACTATTTTTGGGACTATAATGATATTTGAAGGACTTATATATTTTCATTTGTAATTTGTTATACCGTCCATTTTGTTTCTTTATTGAAGTATTCACTATTCTCTATTTATTTATTTTTCTTTTACTATCACACTGGTCATCATTGATTATAAACACACATTTTTATTAGCACTGCACATTGATATTATAGTGTTTTGTTTCAGTGGAGACAGAGGGTTTGCCATGTTGTGCTAGCTGCTTTACTTTTTCCTTTTTTGTCTTGAACTCACCATTTATTCTTTGATTATACATTAAAAACACGCATATAGAAATGCATCCAGATTGCGGTTCTATGGTGTGAACCAGCCCTTAAAGTGAAACTAAAGGCAAAATTTATTTTTCCCATTTTGGATAGAGTAATGCAGGCCATAGACGGGTCGAAAATTGGCCGATTCAGCCGAAAAAAAAAAAAAATTGGCTGATTTTCGCACCGTTAGTGGGTTAATTGGTCGGCCGTTTTTCGGGGTTTTGGCACTTTTTTTTTTATCGGTAAAGTTGGAAAAAAATTGGCCGATTTTGCTGGCAATGATGGGCAAATCGGCCAATCATTTTACCGATAAAAAATCTGCGAGGAGGAAGGTAACAAGGTATCTATTTGTATCCGAATAAAACCATCTGTATCCGAAATGGATAAAAATAGATACATTGTTGCAACCGCAATACTTTTTCATGTCAAATATAATAGCGGAGCTCTCTGCAGGGACAGAAGTAATTAAATGCCGGCCGTAGACGGGACGAAAATTGACCAATTTTTTTTACCATTGGTGGTAACGTCGGCCTATTGAACGACCGATTTTTCTTTATTTTTTTTTTAAAAAACGGTCGGTTTTCGACCCGCTATAGCCTGCATAATGGAGGGTTATAACCCTTTTTTTTTTGCCATCTGTGTCCCATAGCTAAAATAAGAAGTGAGATGATATCCCTCCAAATGGAGGAAATCCCAGGATCATCAGAACTAGTGTCCCCATTGAAAGATTTCCCCTCTACTACTGTTCTGGTGACAACCCCACATTTGAGATTTTCTTTTACTTTCGCTCTCTGATGTTAAATAGGACAAATAGAGAGGGGGAATCTCTCCAACAGAGACAGACAGCAATAAAAACCTGCTAGGTGTCCTAATCCTTCTGTACTCTATCCAAAACCATTAAGAAGCATTTAGCTACACTTTAAATCTTAAAATCAAAATCCCAACTATAGAAGAAATGAAATCCAGAAGAGTGAAAAAGCACCAAACAAAAGTAAAAGTACACCGTTAAGCGGTTTCGTACCACCCTATAGCAGAAATACTGCTACAGGGCGGCATGGCTGCGCAAAAGCACGTGTTTATATACGCATGATTTTGCAGTTCCGGGTAGGAGGCACGCGTGCCATTCGCGGCCTTGGCTGTCTGTCACCGAGTCCCGGCCAGCGATCTCTGACAGGGGAGAGACCTGTATGTAAACAATACAGATTTCTCCAGTCAGCTCCTGCACACTGCTTTGTATGGCTCTGCATAGCAGAGCCATACAAAGCAGTGTGCTTACAGTGAAACACACATACAGTCCTCATAGAAAAACTACACACAGTTAACCCTTTGATCACCCCACGTTAACCCCTTCCTGCCCAGTGTCATAAGTACAGTGGCGGTGCTTTTTTTTTTTTAGCTATGATCACTGTATTGATATCATTGGGGATGTCAGTGGCACCAAGTCAGTTCCCCCCAGTGTCAGTCCCACTATAAGTCGCTGATTGCCGTCATTACTAGTAAAAAATAAAAAAAACATTTGGGTGCAGTGTTGCATGACCACACAATTGTCAGTTAAAGTAACGCAGCGCCGTATAGCTAAAAATGGCCTGGTCAGGAAGGGGAGTGAATCCTCTGGAGGGCAAGTGGCAGAACACTCACAGAAATGAGTGATGTCCCATTCAAAATTTAAATTGCCTGGGATTCTTGTTTGTAGGTGAAAAACCCAATATGCCTCACATCTCACAAAGCATTCTGGACACATCAATACCTCTTTTAGGAGCCACAACCTTTTCAGTACCCTGTATCTTAATGGCTGAGAGATCCCCTCCATGATGTCCATTAAAGTGTCTTGTTATATTAGTGGATTGTACTTTCCCCATGTTATATACATCAATCAGTAATAACTTTATGACCGGTTAAACAGTAATCCACATTTGTTGTGAAAAAAAAACAATACCCTCTGAGTGATCTATGTACATTGCAGGGAATAGTAAAAAATTGTAGCAGAATCCTACCTGTTTATGCTCTGAAAGAAGGCTGTTTGTTCTTCTATGTGTCTTTGGATTCTGAATGGGAGTGATATGATCAGCTGCTGCACTTGCAGGACTCTAATGAGGAAACTTGCAGTGCCTGCATCCCTTTAGGAGTGATTAACCCTTAAGGAGCATCTCACCAAAATTACATTTCTGTTGCAGGGGATGCCTAAAATCTGACTTGTATCTTAGTGTAGACTTCTGGGAAAATCAGTGAACCAATCACACAAGCAGGAAATGGGGGGCACTTTAAATTTTAATTTATGGGGGGCGTTCCGCATACTGTGTACTGAACACCTCCAGGTTGCCATATTGCTTTGAATTTATACAGACAATGACAGCAGTGCAGCTGGAAAGGTAAGCAAATTGTATTAACATTAAATTACAATATGGCTTGTTATAATTACATATGCTATAAACTCTATTTTTTTAATTTGACATGTTTTTCCCACAAGTGTGGAGTTAACACTTTAACCACTTTACCCAATACTGACACTTCTCACATACATGTAAAAAATCTGCATTTTTTGGCTAAAAAATTACTTCAAACCCCCAAACATTATATTAAAATGGTGATTGTTGCAATTTTTTTATGTTGCACGGTATCTGCTAAGCCATTTTTAAAATGCAAATTTTTAGGACAAAATATACGTTGATGAATTTTTGTTGCACACAAACACAATACCTTAATTTTTGGTAAAATATGATGTTATGCCGAGTAAATAGATACCAGCCATGTCACACTTTAAAACTGCACACACCCGTGGAATGGAGACAAACTATTGTACCTAGAGATCTCCATAGACAAGATCTCCATAGGCAACATTTTAAAAGCTTTTACAGTTTGCCAGTTTAGAGTTCAACAGGTGGTCTGGTGCTACAATTATTGCTCTTGCTCTGATGTTTGTGACATTACTTCACAGGTGTGGTGAAATCACCGTTTACATATGCGTGCGAGACCTACATAAGTGTTCTCATTTGTGCGTGAGCGGCACTTTAAATTTTATTTAAAACTTTTTTATACTGACCCTTTATTGTATTTTTCTTTTTTTTGGATCAAATTTATTGCGATCACAAGGCATGAACAACAATCCTTTGTAATAGCATGGGCTGTGAAAAAGCCCTTCGTTGGCTGAAAAGTTTAGTGCCGGGATGATGGCTGCAGCTATCCCAGTATAGCCTTTTGTTACATAGTTATATAGTTAGGCTGGCCATACGTTATACAATTATCTTCCAATTTTCTGCCCAATTTCCTTTAGATTTACCTTCAACTGTGTAGTGCAAGGGCCTGCCAAATTGGATACAACTGAAAGTGTTGTTTAGGTTTGTCCTCCTATTATATGGTTTTTGGTAAATCTAAACCAAAAATCTCCAGATAATTGTATAATGCAGTGATGGCGAACCCATGGCACGCGTGCCACAGCCGGCACGCCGAGCCTTATCTGTGGGCACGCCAGGAGAATCCAGCGGCGCGCTGTCTTCCCGGCTGTAGTGTGCGTGACAGCCGGGTCCCAAGTGCGCATGCTAAGAAGCAGTGCTCTTTGTGAATGGTAAGGCGGTACCTGGGACACATGACAGATCCCAGAAGCCGCCGGACCAATCACAAAGCGCAGCGCTTCTCGCGCATGCGCACTGGGCATCCGGCTGTCCGACGAGCGCCCACACTACAGAAGCCGGGAAGACAGCACGCGGCTGGATCGAGGAACAGGTAAGATAAAAAAAAAAACTCTGCGGAAGTAAGAGCGGGTACCTGTCAAATTTAGGTACCCGCTCCCCCTCCCTCCCCAAAGGTCAGCAGTCATCTCTGTACTGTCCGCAGTCTCTGGTCATCCCTGTGCTGTCCGCAGTCTCTGGTCATCCCTGTACTGTGTCCGCAGTCTCTGGTCATCCCTGTACTGTGTCCGCAGTCTCTGGTCATCCCTGTGCTGTCCGCAGTCTCTGGTCATCCCTGTACTGTCCGCAGTCTCTGGTCATCTCCTGTACTGTGTCCGCAGTCTCTGGTCATCTCCTGTACTGTGTCCGCAGTCTCTGGTCATCCCTGTACTGTGTCCGCAGTCTCTGGTCATCCCTGTACTGTCCGCAGTCTCTGGTCATCCCTGTACTGTCCGCAGTCTCTGGTCATCCCTGTACTGTCCGCAGTCTCTGGTCATCCCTGTACTGTGTCCGCAGTCTCTGGTCATCCCTGTACTGTGTCCGCAGTCTCTGGTCATCCCTGTACTGTGTCCGCAGTCTCTGGTCATCCCTGTACTGTGTCCGCAGTCTCTGGTCATCCCTGTACTGTGTCCGCAGTCTCTGGTCATCCCTGTACTGTGTCCGCAGTCTCTGGTCATCCCTGTACTGTCCGCAGTCTCTGGTCATCCCTGTACTGTCCGCAGTCTCTGGTCATCTCCTGTACTGTGTCCGCAGTCTCTGGTCATCCCTGTACTGTGTCCGCAGTCTCTGGTCATCCCTGTACTGTGTCCGCAGTCTCTGGTCATCCCTGTACTGTGTCTGCAGTCTCTGGTCATCCCTGTACTGTGTCCGCAGTCTCTGGTCATCTCCTGTACTGTCCGCAGTCTCTGGTCATCTCCTGTACTGTTCGCAGTCTCTGGTCATCTCCTGTACTGTGTCCGCAGTCTCTGGTCATCTCCTGTACTGTCCGCAGTCTCTGGTCATCTCCTGTACTGTCCGCAGTCTCTGGTCATCCCTGTACTGTCCGCAGTCTCTGGTCATCCCTGTACTGTGTCCGCAGTCTCTGGTCATCTCCTGTACTGTGTCCGCAGTCTCTGGTCATCCCTGTACTGTCCGCAGTCTCTGGTCATCTCCTGTACTGTGTCCGCAGTCTCTGGTCATCCCTGTACTGTGTCCGCAGTCTCTGGTCATCCCTGTACTGTGTCCGCAGTCTCTGGTCATCCCTGTACTGTGTCCGCAGTCTCTGGTCATCCCTGTACTGTGTCCGCAGTCTCTGGTCATCCCTGTACTGTGTCCGCAGTCTCTGGTCATCCCTGTACTGTGTCTGCAGTCTCTGGTCATCCCTGTACTGTGTCCGCAGTCTCTGGTCATCCCTGTACTGTCCGCAGTCTCTGGTCATCTCCTGTACTGTGTCCGCAGTCTCTGGTCATCCCTGTACTGTGTCCGCAGTCTCTGGTCATCCCTGTACTGTGTCCGCAGTCTCTGGTCATCCCTGTACTGTGTCCGCAGTCTCTGGTCATCCCTGTACTGTGTCCGCAGTCTCTGGTCATCCCTGTACTGTGTCCGCAGTCTCTGGTCATCCCTGTACTGTGTCCGCAGTCTCTGGTCATCCCTGTACTGTCCGCAGTCTCTGGTCATCTCCTGTACTGTGTCCGCAGTCTCTGGTCATCCCTGTACTGTGTCCGCAGTCTCTGGTCATCCCTGTACTGTGTCCGCAGTCTCTGGTCATCCCTGTACTGTCCGCAGTCTCTGGTCATCCCTGTACTGTCCGCAGTCTCTGGTCATCCCTGTACTGTCCGCAGTCTCTGGTCATCCCTGTACTGTCCGCAGTCTCTGGTCATCCCTGTACTGTCCGCAGTCTCTGGTCATCCCTGTACTGTGTCCGCAGTCTCTGGTCATCCCTGTACTGTGTCCGCAGTCTCTGGTCATCCCTGTACTGTGTCCGCAGTCTCTGGTCATCCCTGTACTGTGTCCGCAGTCTCTGGTCATCCCTGTACTGTGTCTGCAGTCTCTGGTCATCCCTGTACTGTGTCTGCAGTCTCTGGTCATCCCTGTACTGTGTCTGCAGTCTCTGGTCATCCCTGTACTGTGTCCGCAGTCTCTGGTCATCCCTGTACTGTGTCTGCAGTCTCTGGTCATCCCTGTACTGTGTCTGCAGTCTCTGGTCATCCCTGTACTGTGTCCGCAGTCTCTGGTCATCCCTGTACTGTCCGCAGTCTCTGGTCATCCCTGTACTGTCCGCAGTCTCTGGTCATCTCCTGTACTGTGTCCGCAGTCTCTGGTCATCCCTGTACTGTGTCCGCAGTCTCTGGTCATCCCTGTACTGTGTCCGCAGTCTCTGGTCATCCCTGTACTGTGTCCGCAGTCTCTGGTCATCCCTGTACTGTGTCCGCAGTCTCTGGTCATCCCTGTACTGTGTCCGCAGTCTCTGGTCATCCCTGTACTGTGTCCGCAGTCTCTGGTCATCCCTGTACTGTCCGCAGTTCTGGTCATCCCTGTACTGTGTCCGCAGTCTCTGGTCATCCCTGTACTGTGTCCGCAGTCTCTGGTCATCCCTGTACTGTGTCCGCAGTCTCTGGTCATCCCTGTACTGTGTCCGCAGTCTCTGGTCATCCCTGTACTGTGTCCGCAGTCTCTGGTCATCCCTGTACTGTGTCCGCAGTCTCTGGTCATCCCTGTACTGTTAATTAGTTTGCACTACTGTACGAGTTGTTTTTTCTAAACCAAAAGCTCGATATTCAGGTTTAATTGCAGTGTTGGCACTTTGAAAGAAATAAGTTGGTTTTGGGTTGCAGTTTGGGCACTCGGGCTCAAAAAGGTTCGCCATCACTGGTATAATGTATGGCCAGCCTTATGCAGGCCATAGACGGGGAGAAAAATGGCCAATTTTTCTTTTAAAAAACAAAAAATCGGTCGTTCAAGCGGCCGACGTTACCACCAATGGTAAAAAAAAAAATCGGCCGATTTTCATCCCGTCTACAGCCGGCAAAAAGTGTCCCTGCAGAGAGCTCTGCTATTTCTTTGACAGTTCTTTGACAGTTCCTTGACATTTACAGCGGTTGCAACAATGTATCTATTTGTATCCATTTAGGATACAGATGTTTTTATTCGGAAACAAATAGATACAATGTTGCAACCGCTGTAAATGTCAAGGAACTGTCAGAGAACTGTCAAAGAAATAGCGGAGCTCTCTGCAGGGACACTTTTTGCCGGACTGGAATTCCTCTTATTTTTCATCCTTCTTCTTCTTCTCCTTCTTCATCATCATCCTCTTCTTCTTCATCATCATCATCATCCTCTTCTTCTTCTTCTTCTTCATCATCATCATCCTCTTCTTCTTCTTCATCATCCTCATCTTCTTCATCATCATCATCCTTTTCTTCTTCTTCTTCATCATCATCCTCTTCTTCTTTGTCATCATCATCCTCTTCACCTTCTTCTACTTCATCATCTTCTTCTTCATCATCATCCTGTTCTTCTTCTTCTACTTCTACATCATCATCCTCTTCTTCATCTTCTTCTACTTCTTCATCATCCTCTTCTTCTTCTACTTCTTCATCATCATCCTCTTCTTCTTCTACTTCTTCATCATCATCCTCTTCTTCTTCATCATCATCATCCTCTTCTTTTTCTTCATCATCATCCTCTTTTTATTCTTCTTCATCATCATCCTCCTCTTCTTCTTCATCATCCTCTTCTTCTTCATCATCATCCTCTTCTTCATCATCATCCTCTTCTTCGTCATCATCCTCTTCTTCGTCATCATCATCCTCTTCGTCTTCTTCTTCATCATCTTCATCATCATCCTCTTCTTCTTCTTCTTCTTCTACTTCTTCATCATCATCCTCTTCTTCTTCATCATCATCATCCTCTTCTTCGTCATCATCCTCTTCTTCGTCATCATCATCCTCTTCGTCTTCTTCTTCATCATCTTCATCATCATCCTCTTCTTCTTCTTCTTCTACTTCTTCATCATCATCCTCTTCTACTTCTTCATCATCCTCTTCTTCTACTTCTTCATCATCATCATCCTCTTCTTCTTCTTCTTCTTCTTCTTCTTCTACTTCTTCATCATCCTCTTCTTCTTCTTCATCATCATCCTCTTCTTTTTCTTCATCATCATCATCCTCTTCTTCTTTTTCTTCATCATCATCCTCTTTTTATTCTTCTTCTTCATCATCATCCTCCTCTTCTTCATCATCCTCTTCTTCATCTTCATCATCCTCTTCTTCTTCTTCTTCTTCATCATCATCATCCTCTTCTTCTTTTACTTCATCATCATCCTCTTCTTTTTCTTCATCATCATCCTCTTCTTCTTCATCATCCTTCTTCTTCATCATCATCCTCCTCCTCCTCTTCTTCTTCTTCATCATCATCCTCTTCTTCTTTTTCTTCATCATCGTCATCCTCTTCTTCTTCATCATCATCCTCCTCTTCTTCTTCTTCTACTACTTCTTCTTCATCATCCTCTTCTTCTTCTTCTTCTTCATCATCATCCTCTTCTTTTTCATCATCCTCTTCTTCATCATCATCCTCTTCTTCTTCATCATCATCATCCTCTTCTTCATCATCTTCTTCCTCTTCTTCTTTTTCTTCTTTTTGTCTTCCTCTTGCAGGTCACTGCTCATGCGCAGATTTTTTATCTTAAAAAATCGGCCGATTTGCCCATTATTGCCGCGAAAATCAGCCGATCGGCAAAATCGGCCGATTTTTTTTCCAACTTTACCGATAAAAAAAAAACGGCCAAAATACCGAAAAACGGCCGAACAAATAGCCCACTAACAATCCGAAAATCGGCCGATTTTCGACCCATCTATGGCCTGCATAAGTCTGGCTGAAAAAAGTCCATCCAGTTCAACCATAAAAAAAAAAAAAAAGTTATAATCCTATACCCACAGTTGATCCAGAGGAAGGCAAAAAAAACAGCAAAGCATGATCCAATTTGCTCCTGCTGGGAAAAATTCCTTCCTGATCCCCCCGAGAGACAATCAGATATTCCTTGGATCAACTTTACCTATAAATGACTTCTATCTGAGGATATACAGGTATGTCCTGAAGAGATAAAGTGGTTAAGTGAATAACTTTGATTATCTCATTACAATGGCATCTGAAAGTCACAGGTTATATTAGGCAGCAAGTAAACATGTTGTCCCTGAAGTTAATGTGTTGAAAGCAGAAAAAAAGTGCATTGCAGTTTGTTGTGTGTGGGGCTGCGGAGCCACACAGCATTCAGTGTACACAGCCAAAAGCGCCTACAATGGGCATGTGACCATCAGACCTGGACCACGAGGCAATGGAAGAAAGTGGTCAGGTCTTTTAAATCGCATTTTCTTTTAGGTTATGTGGATGACTGGGTGCCTGTGTGTTGCTTACCTGGGGAAGAGATGGCACCAGGATACAATATGGGAAGAAGGCAAGCTGGTGCAGGCAGTGTGATGCTTTGGGAACTGTTCTGCTGGGAAACCGCAAATAATAATGCGCATTAGATCAAACGAACATGCTGATAGCATGTCTGTCCATTTCTTCTTTAAATTATGTTGTAAAGGTAGAACGCTTTTTTGAAAGGATAAGTTCACTTTCAGGAACATGTTACACCCATTTTTACCTTACGTTCACACCTATGCAGGTTGTGTGTGAGCCATTTCTGCACTGCGTTTTTGCCACATTTTTGATACGATTTTTTTTTCTTTTTTTTTTCTTGTTGCTAGGCAGATTTAAAATGTGTCAAAAATGCAGTAAAAACACAATACTTGCTTTTCTGCAGCATTTCCATTGAAGTCTATAGAAACAAAAACACAACTTTTTGCGTTCAAAAGTCCCTGACCCTTTCCAAAAAACGCCCCGGGTGAAAAAACACGGAAATGTGAACTTGTCCCACAGGAAATCATGTTAAATGGACTGTACTGCGTTTCTGCAAACTGCTGCAGAAAACTCTTAAGTGTGAACCTAGGGCAGTGTTTCTCAACTCCAGTCCTCATGGACCCCCAACAGGTCATGTTTTCAGGATTTCCCTCAGATGAAACAGCTGTGGTAATTACTAAGGCAGTGAAACTGATCAAATCACCTGTGCAAAATAATGGAAATCCTGAAAACATGACCTGTTGGGGGTCCATGAGGACTGGAGTTGAGAAACACTGACCTAGTGTAAGGGTGGAAAATGTTCCCGCTCCTGCAACAGCTCCGCAATCCAAGCCCTCTGTGTGACCGCATTACAGGGAGTAGGGTTGCCACATCATCCCTTAACACCCCGGGCACATCACAGTGAAGTCGCATGATTTCAAAATCGGGTGACCTGCCAATTTCATTGCGATTTACAAGACATCTGACACAGATGTCTATGCAAATCCAACAAAAGTAATGCATCCACTACTTTAGAAATTGGTGCGGCTCCGACCAAGTCAGAACCGCACCGATATGACTGCTGTAACTGCGGACAATAGGGTGCGATTTGGCATACGATTTGCAAGTCGCATGGCATGCAAATCGCATACCAAGTCCCACTCGATGTGACCGGGGACTTAAACCCGAACATATTAATTACACAGGTTCTGAGGCTAATTTAATGCAGATACGGATCTTATGCCTGGTTCACACCAATACAAATTACTTTTGCAATGCTTTTTTTTGCATATTGTATTGCATTTTTACATTGTTTTTACTGCATTTTTTTTTTGTTACAGGGAAATGTTTTGTTGCTGGGCAGAATAGAAATGCAAAATTCAGCAAAAATGCACTACATGCGTTTCAGCAGTATCTCCATTGACCCTTTCCAAAAACGCAGCAGTTGAAAAATGCATAGATGTCCCATAGGAAACCATGTTAAATGGAATATAGTGCTTTTTGAAAATAGCGCGGATGCGCACAGCTCCGCTTACACGGCCGTGTCCTTTATTTACATTGAATGCAAATGTCAGCTTGTAGTTCTCAATGAACTACCACTACACTGTTCAGCGCTTTAGTAGTTCATTGATTCTTCCTGTCAGTGTGAAAATGCCTGCCCGTACGATGTACAGGCAGATAAATTACACTGAAGTCTGCAAGAGTCCTGCATGGCACCAGCAATCTGCTGATCGCTGGTGTAATGCTTTACAGGCTCCTAAAAAAAAAAAAATAGTAAATGCCAATTTTTTTTACCTGCAAAAAAATTTGTATTTATTTACTTTTTAATGGCGAACTTATCCTTCCTGACAGCTCCATGTCAGCCTACCACTGGGGTATGCCTCACCCATACTCCAACCTGCAGGACCTAACTCATAAATATGACTCCCTTCCTCAGGTTAGGTTCTATTCTTTTCCTCTTCATCTCATAGGACCAAGCAGCACCCCTTACCTGTCTGCAATAAACATGTGGCCAACCACCTGTTGCTTCCCAGATGCAGACCCCCGCTTTATGCACCTTTAAATAGGCTTCTTGCGTAGGTGTTATGGCTGGCATTTGGGATTGATGCCCTGCTAAATGCATGGCTGTTCCCAAGGGTGACACCATGGTCTTGCCATGCCTTTTTATTTGTCTCTGTAATGTATGCCGCATCTTACTTGGATCCTTATATGGCAGCTGGGATGCTTTTTGAGCTCCACAGCAGCTTAGGGTGGAATGAAGGCACCTGCATGTGGGCAAAACTTCACTTTTTTTTTTTTTTTTTAAACAAAAATGCAATGATGATATTTGCAACTTCCCTTGGGTAATCCGTGTACATTGCAAAAGGTTATTCTAATCTGTTACAGAGCCCTACCTTTTTGTTTCTGTTCTGAACAAAACTTTTTCATCATGTCCTGCTTTCTGGCATGGTTAAGTTTGATTCATTAACCACCTGGTGAAATGTAGTTCTGGTCTGGGAAGCGGAGTCAGCCTCCCTTTAGCAGTAGTTAACCCCTTAGAGCAGGGGTGGGCAAACTTTTTGACTTGAGGGCCGCAATGGGTTCATATATTGGACCCGGGGGCCGGACTAGCTGCTGGCCGGCCCAGCCACTACCATGCCATCCATAGAAAGTATAGTAATATTCCCCCATAGTAAGCATAGTAATTCATCCCCCATATAGTAATTCATCCCCCATATAGTAATTCATTCCCCCTATAGTAATTCATTCCCCCTATAGTAATTCATTCCCCCTATAGTAATTCATCCCCCATATAGTAATTCATCCCCCATATAGTAATTCATCCCCCATAGTAATTCATCCCCCCCTATAGTAATTAATCCCCCATATAGTAATTCATCCCCCATAGTAATTCATCCCCCATAGTAATTCATCCCCCATATAGTAATTCATCCCCCATAGTAATTCATCCCCCATATAGTAATTCATCCCCCATAGTAATTCATCCCCCCTATAGTAATTAATTCCCCATATTGTGTCAATTCACTTACCTTTGCTCCGCGCGTTCCTCTCGCCGTGTTCCCGCGCCGTTCCGGTCTTCAGGGCGGACTGTGAGAGGAGAGGAGTTCGTTGCGCTGCCCCGCCTACATCCTGACAGCCAATGTTTGCCACGCTCCGCGGGCCGGATTAAAAGGTCCGCCGGGCCGTAGTTTGCCCATTGCTGCCTTAGAGGGTTATTAGCAAACAACTGAATTCCTATTGCATTGAATTTGTTTTTGAACGGTTTTATTAGTCTGCAGGGTTGTAATTAGAAGTAGATGGGTAACTTTTTTTATCTTGCGTTACCAGATGACTTGAGCAGCATTGTACATGTTATTATTCTTATGCAGGCCATAGACGGGGAGAAAAACGGCCGATTTTTCTTTTAAAAAACGAAAAATCGGTCGTTCAAGCGGCCGACGTTACCATCAATGGTAAAAAAAATCAGCCGATTTTCGACCCATCTATGGCCTGCATTGCTCAGTATCCTTGTTTGTCAGGGATTTGATTTTTACCGAGACAGGTCCTTGTGCATCAAGTGGTAAAACTATGTGCTGTTACCTTCTTGTATTTCTTACGGTCAGTTTGCTGCAAAGCCATTTGCTTATAATCCTAAACCATGAGTGTCCCCTCATTCTGGTAGCCAGCCGTTGCAAAGAAGGTAAGGGGCACTATTCAGGTAAGAGTTTTTCTTTCAGGTGTATGGGAAATGAACCATGGGCTCTTGCCATTCAGTTCCCCCGAATTGGCAGGCATCATGCACCACCTAAATTGGGCCTGTGCCACTCATGCCTTGGCAGGAAAAGTCCTGTATGACACCTAAAGGTTGTCCCATTCATTAAACATGTGGGTAATACACGCTAAAGGAGTTGTTTCCACTCACACTATGGGCAAATCAACCTTCTCCAGACTCTTCCAAAAAGAAGATGCAGATGAATATGACTGTATGAATCCTGGTCACATTTATTAAGCATGTGGTTAATACACTCTAAAGGAGTATTTCCACTCACCCTGTGAAGGGGTTACCTATTCTGGCAATGTGCAGTCTCCAAGCCTTCTCAGGCAAACGATTTTCTTCAGAGTCTTCACAAGAGAAGATACGGATGAACATGACTGTAAGAATACTGCTTTATTCAAGCAACCAAGGCTAAAGATGACGGCACCCAACAGGTTTTCACATTCATTAAGCACATGGTCAATACACTCTAAAGGAGTATTTCCAAACACACTGTGAAGGGATTACTTATTCTGGCAATGAGCAGTCTCCTAGTCTTCCCAATCAAACAATTCTCTTCAGACTCTTCCAAAAAGAAGATACAGATGAACATGACTGCATGAATCCTGCTGGTTCAAGCAGCAAAGAATAAAGATGACCACACCTAAGAGGCTGTCACATTCATTAAACACATGGTCTATGCACTCTGAGTTGTTTCCACTCACCCTGTGAAGAGACAGGTTCCAGGAAATTGGCACGTCTCCTATCTGACTTGAATAAATTTCAGGCTGTCCATCCTGCTCTGCAGGGATGTGATCCCTGTGTTCACATGCTAAAGGCATTATCACGGAGCCTCTCTGCTGGTCTCTGGGGTGGCATATGAGGTGTAAATCACTCCTCAATGGGGAAGCAGTGCAATATCATGGCTGGAGTGGATGCTTGCCTTATTATCACTAGGATACTAAGCTTCCCTACTGCACTACTGCTTAACAATCATTGATCAAACTCAGTGTTTTTTACCTGCCTTCTGTTTCTGCAGAAAAACAAATGCCAACACCAAATAAAGACCAGCAGCACCAGAGAAGGAAGGAAACTGTGCTCATCTGCTTCCCAGGCCAACAGCCTTCTATAGACTCTGGAAGATGGGGATGAACATGACCGTAGGAATACTGCTTTGTTCAAGCAGTCAGTGGTGAAGATGAGGACCAAAAAGTTGTCACAATTCATTAAGCACATGGTCAAGACACTCTAAATGAATTGTTTGAACGCCCCTTGTGCAAGAGTCATTTATTCTGGCAAAGTCCAGTTTTCCTTCCAAAACCAGTAACTGGTCTCAAGGGCTTTTTCAGGCCAACCAGCCTTCTTCAGACTCTTCCAAAGAAGAAGATGAGGATGACCTATATCCAATTTTTGATTCCTCCTTTGTAAGGCTGGAGAGATGCCTTTAAGATAGAAGGAAAAGAGTGAAAGTATTTCAAGTTCCTCCAAAGACCGCTTTGCAAACTCCTATGGTGACTGAATTAAGGCTCATTCTAGAGGAATGGAGCAAAAAGCATGTTTTCACAGCAGATGTCAAAGATATACCCTTGTGAAGGGGAAGGGTTTTGACATCACCCAGGATCATTCTAATCCCAGCAGATGAGGTTTTAGGACAGGTTTTTGGCTAATTGGAGAATAAAGAACAGGGTCTTTTGACCCCTACGCAGTTCTTCTCTAGTTAAAAGCCCAACTAATCATGATTCAAAGTATGCCTTCCTCAGCTGCTGAAGAACATACTGGTGGTAAGGTGCTGAATTGACCTGATGTTCCTCCCTTCACCTGTTAGCGCCTGCATGCCTGATGATTATCGTGACCATGGTCTCTCCTGTTTTAGTTTTGAGTGGCTCAGTGGAGAAGGCACCCTTTTCAAGAGGGGTTTTTCTTCCACAGTGGACATGCACCAAACCACATCTCCGACACCTAGTACAGAATCTTCTCAGTTGCCAAACAGTGACACAAGGTCCAGTTCTCCATCTAGCCCTGTTGGTTCAAGTGACCTGGCTTTTGAGAGGCCAAGGTTAGCAGATTCAGGTTGCTCTTCAAGAATGGTAGATACCCTCATGAGAGCATGGAAGAGCAGCATGAACAAAGTCTACAACAATGTCTGGCTAAAATTCCACGAATATGTTATGTCTGAGATGTATTCTCCAGGGAAGCCCGAGTTGGTCATGTCCTCGGTTATCTTCAAAGAGGTCTCGAAATGGGCCTGAGCAAAAGCACGCTCAAAGGGCACATCTCTGCCATCTCAGCCCTTACTGGGATTCAGTGGGCCTCTGATTCTTCAGTTCTTTAAGACCATAGTTAAGCTAAGGCCTCCCAGAGCCCCGACTTTTCCACATGGGACCTTATAATAGTACTGAACTACCTGTCTGGTCCAAAAATCCATGATGGAGTTTCTTTGGGAATTGTCCTTAAAGACGGCTTTCCTGGTAGCAATAGCCTCAGCCAGGAGGGTTTCTGAATTGGTGGCTCGAGGGTATAAAGAACCCTATATGTCCTTCCTGGTAGACAGAGTTATTTTGATTCCAATGCTTGATTCTATTCCAAGAGTGGCCTCAAGATTTACTTTAAGTCAAGAAATCGTGTTGCCTACTTTTCGTCTGGAAGATGGACAAGAAGGTAGTCCTTTGGATGTTGGGGACATGCTGAAGACTTATATCAATGCTACCCCAAATTTCAGGTCATCGGATTGCCTGTTTGTGGTTCCCAGAGGTTCACGCAAGAGGGCCAGAGCTTCGAGCAGAGTGATTGCTTCTTGGATTGTGAAAATGATCTCCCTCTCATATACTGTAAGGATAGGGGGTTGGCCCTTTTGGAAGGAATAATGGGTCACAAGAAGTGTCTCAACCTCCTGAGCAGCTGCCTGTAGAGTCTCAACCTCCTGAGCAGCTGCCTGTAGAGTTTCAATGGAGTCATTATGCAAGGTGGCAACGTGGTCAACCATACACACATTCATTTCTCATTATAGATCCGTCTTTTTTGACAACTGTTATATTTGGTGAAATTGTTAGCCGGAGGCCATATTGAAGCCTATTTTGTTTCCGCATTATCCCATCCTGGTTAGCTAGTTAATGCCCAGTGGTGGCAGGCTGCCATGGAGCTGTCAGGAAAATTGAATATCAAATACTTACCGCAGTTTTCCTTTCCTGGTGAGCTCCATGTCAGCACAGACTCCCACCCAGGTGCGGAAATCTAGTTATAGAATGCTGGCCTGAGGAAAGGAGTTAAGTCTTGCAGGTGGGGATATTGGCGGGGCATAGCCCAGTGGTAGGCAAACATGGAGTTCATCAGCAAAATAAAATTGCAGAAAGTATTTGATATTCAATTTTCCATTTTAATGCATTCCCTGAACAAGTGACAAAATTAAAATGATGTAATAAGTTTCATGATTCAAATGAATAGAAATGAAGATATTTCATATGTAAACATTAAATACACCCTTAAAGGTAAATTCACCTTTGGGAACATGTTACATGTTCCACCCATTTTTTGGGTGGAACATGTAATGTGTTCCCGATCCTGCAGCTGTTCCCTGATCCCTGCACTCCCTGTGACAGCAGTACAGGGAGAAGTTCCCAATACTATTTATTTATTACAGGTACTTATATAGCGCCGTCAATTTACACAGAGCTTTTGTCAGGAATGGACTTACCAATAGTGGTGGGACTCACCTGCCTTGTGGGCTGCAGTACCAGGGCTGGCCAGCGGGTGCTCTCAACAACCAGAGGTTCACTTCAGCAATTAGCCATCACCTGGGGCTGTTTGCAGGTGTATTTAAGGGATGGCCAGACCTGCAGTGTGTGTTTTTTCCATGGGCCCCTGTACATTGTAACCTGCATTCCTGATCCTGCCTGACTTGTTGCTGACCCTGCCTGATCCTGACCTCTGCTGACTTCTCCTGTTTGATCCCTGGCTTGTGACCCTGACCCTTCTCTCCTCCTGCTCCTCCTGTACCTACCTGCCTGATAGTTATCCACCCGGCCTGCCTGACTCCGTTGTGCTCTATGTGTATGTACCTGTGTATCTTTATCAGTTTAGGTTTGGGTTTGTTTCACCTTGTTGTATGTATTTGTGTTAGCTTGGGGTTTGGTGCACTGCGTTTATGTTTGTATTGTTAGTCTTAATAAATTGTCTTATTTATACCATATCTGAAGCTTGCGTTTCCCTGTGTCAGTCCACACACTTCTGGTCACACCCGCATCCCTGACAGCTTTACATATATATTGTACATTCACATCAGTCCCTAACCTTCAAGGGATGTACAATCTAAAGTCCCTAACTCACATTCATACATACACATACTAGGGACAATTTAGACAGGAGCCAATTAACCTACCAGCATGTCTTTGGAGGGTGGGAGGAAACTGGAGTACCCAGAGGAAACCCGCACAGGGAGAACATGCAAACTCCAGACAGGTGGTGCCAATACTAGCTGTCACTCTTTAAAACCAGGGCGGCAGTGTGGGGCTGTCATTATTAATTTACAGCGTTCTGCTTTGTGGCTGTTGGCTTTTAGTTCTCAACAAACTAGCACTGTAGAGCGCTGTGGTAGTTCATTCAGTCTTCTTGTCAGTAAGTATCTGCTTGCCCATACGGAATGTACGGGCACACAGATATGACAGTCCCTCAGAAAGATAGTTATGAATGCCTAGAAGTCTGATAAGGAAATTAAAAAATCAAATAATTTAAAATCAATAATTTGTAATATTTGATGCTAAAAGGAGTCTTTAAGAACCCCAAAATGTCGTCAGTGGGTGTTCACATAACTTGCAATCATTGGTGTCAAAGTGCATGCATTTACAATTCAAAAGAAATTGCACCAATTTAACCTGCATGAGAGGTGAAACCTTTGCTGTCCAAAAAGAACATTAAATAAAATACCAGGCCTTCTGGAACACTGTGCTGAAGACTGATCAATCAAAGGTCACAAAGGTTTGGTCACAGCAACAGTAGACATGTTTTCTGCAAACCAAAATCAGACTTTCAGGAGAAACATGGTGGTTGAAATGTTATGGTTTGGGGTTGCATGCTGCTTTAGCTTGTGATTAGAGATGAGCGAATTTCTCAAAAATTCGATTCGGCTGATTCGGCGAATTCCAGTATGAAATTCGATTCGATGCGAATTAATTCGCTACGAAGTTAACTTATTAAAAGGGTTTCTAGGCTTCAGAGAGCCTTTAAATTAGTGCAGAACACTGTACCTTTAATTTAAATGCCCTTGGAGATGAGGAAGGAGAAGGAGAAGGATGAGAAGAAGGAGAAGGAGAAGGAGAAGGATGAGAAGAAGGAGAAGGAGAAGGATGAGAAGATGGAGAAGGATGAGAAGAAGGAGAAGGATGAGAAGAAGGAGAAGGATGAGAAGAAGGAGAAGGATGAGAAGAAGGAGAAGGATGAGAAGAAGGAGAAGGATGAGAAGAAGGAGAAGGATGAGAAGAAGGAGAAGGAGAAGGATGAGAAGAAGGAGAAGGAGAAGGAGAAGGATGAGAAGAAGGAGAAGGAGAAGGATGAGAAGAAGGAGAAGGATGAGAAGAAGGAGAAGGATGAGAAGAAGGAGAAGGATGAGAAGAAGGAGAAGGATGAGAAGAAGGAGAAGGATGAGAAGAAGGAGAAGGATGAGAAGAAAGAGAAGGAGAAGGAGAAGGAGAAGGAGAAGGATGAGAAGATGGAGAAGGAGAAGGATGAGAAGGATGAGAAGGATGAGAAGAAGGATGAGAAGAAGGAGAAGGATGAGAAGAAGGACAGTTCTGTGACAGTTTCTGTCTATTTCTGACAGTTCTGGGACATTCACTCCATACAGCGGTTTCAACCGCTGTATGGAGGGAATGTCATAGAACTGTCAGAAATAGACTATTTCTGACAGTTCTGGGACATTCACTCCATACAGCGGTTGAAACATTGTATCTATTTGTTTCCATAAATGGATCCATTTATGGAAACAAATAGATACAATGTTTCAACGGCTGTATGGAGTGAATGTCCCAGAACTGTCATAAATAGTCTATTTCTGACAGTTCTGGGACATTCACTCCATACAGCGGTTTCAACCGCTGTATGGAGGGAATGTCATAGAACTGTCAGAAATAGACTATTTCTAACAGTTCTGGGACACTCACTCCATACAGCGGTTGAAACATTGTATCTATTTGTTTCCATAAATGACATTCTGCAGATACACTTAGAGGAGCGCTGCAGATACACTTTTTGCCGGCTTGGAATTATTCTTATTTTCATCCTACTTCTTCTTCTTCATCCTCATCCTCTTCTTATGAGGATGAGGATGAAGAAGAAGAAGATGAAGAAGAAGTAGGATGAAAATAAGATTAATTCCAAGCTGGCAAAAAGTGTATCTGCAGCGCTCCTCTAAGTGTATTTGCAGAATGTCATTTATGGAAAAAAATAGATACAATGTTTCAACCGCTGTATGGAGTGAATGTCCCAGAACTGTCATAAATAGTCTATTTCTGACAGTTCTATGACATTCCCTCCATACAGCGGTTGAAACCGCTGTATGGAGTGAATGTCCCATAACTGTCAGAAATAGACTATTTCTGACAGTTCTGGGACATTCACTCCATACAGTGGTTTCAACCGCTGTATGGAGGGAATGTCATAGAACTGTCAGAAATAGACTATTTCTAACAGTTCTGGGACATTCCTTCCATACAGCGGTTGAAACATTGTATCTATTTGTTTCCATAAATGGATCCATTTATGGAAACAAATAGATACAATGTTTCAACCGCTGTATGGAAGGAATGTCCCAGAACTGTCAGAAATAGTCTATTTCTGACAGTTCTGGGACATTCTCTCCATACAGCGGTTTCCGGCAAAAAGTGTATGTGCAGAGTTCCTCTATTCTGCAGATACACTTAGAGGAGCTCTGCACATACACTTTTTGCCGGCTTGGAATTATTCTTATTTTCATCCTACTTCTTCTTCTTCATCCTCATCCTCTTCTTCTTCTTCTGAGGATGAGGATGAAGAAGAAGAAGAAGAAGAAGTAGGATGAAAATAAGATTAATTCCAAGCCGGCAAAAAGTGTATGTGCAGAGCTCCTCTAAGTGTATGTGCAGAGCTCCTCTAAGTGTATCTGCAGAATAGAGGAACTCTGCACATACACTTTTTGCCGGCTTGGAATTATTCTTATTTTCATCCTACTTCTTCTTCTTCTTCTTCATCCTCATCCTCTTCTTCTTCTTCTGAGGATGAGGATGAAGAAGAAGAAGAAGAAGTAGGATGAAAATAAGATTAATTCCAAGCCGGCAAAAAGTGTATGTGCAGAGCTCCTCTAAGTGTATGTGCAGAGCTCCTCTAAGTGTATCTGCAGAATAGAGGAACTCTGCACATACACTTTTTGCCGGCTTGGAATTATTCTTATTTTCATCCTACTTCTTCTTCTTCTTCATCCTCATCCTCTTCTTCTGAGGATGAGGATGAGGATGAAGAAGAAGAAGTAGGATGAAAATAAGATTAATTCCAAGCCGGCAAAAAGTGTATGTGCAGAGCTCCTCTAAGTGTATCTGCAGAGCTCCTCTAAGTGTATCTGCAGAATAGAGGAACTCTGCACATACACTTTTTGCCGGCTTGGAATTATTCTTATTTTCATCCTACTTCTTCTTCTTCTTCTTCATCCTCATCCTCAGAAGAAGAGGATGAGGATGAAGAAGAAGAAGAAGAAGAAGTAGGATGAAAATAAGAATAATTCCAAGCCGGCAAAAAGTGTATGTGCAGAGTTCCTCTATTTCTGACAGTTCTCTGACAGCTTCTTCACATGTACAGCGGTTGAAACATCTGTATCCTAAATGGAAACTAATAGATACAATGTTTCAACCGCTAAACATGTGTTCCTTCTGTCAGAGAACTGTCAGAAATAGCGGAGCTCACTGCAGGGACACTTTTGCCGGCTGATCGGGAAATATTCGATTCGCGCACCCGAAGTAGGCAAAATTTCGAATATTTCCTGAAATTCGACTCGAATTCCGGTTCGCCTGGTTCGATTCGCTCATCTCTACTTGTGATAGACAGGCTGTTAACTTTGCAAGAGAAGTTACACTTTGCAAGTAAACTTTCTGCAGAGCTTAGAAAAAGTGGTGAAATTTCACTTTGAAAAGAATACCCAATCCTATGCAAGAAAAATATAAAAAAAAAACCTGTAGTTTTGCTTGCATAATTTGATGATGGACATCAGCAGAGTTTCACCTCAAGTGCTGGGGAAAATTCCCTTGCAAAATGAACAGTCTATTTGCCTATAGAAAATCATCAACTGTACATTCTAAACAATTACAAAGCCTGCTTGATGAGAAGAGAATGTGAGACTGTCCAAGGGTTTAATGGGAAATGGGTGTTTCAACATGATAGTGATCTGATGCACACTATCAAAACCACTAAAAAATGGCTTAAAAAGAAGAAATTGAGGGTTGACAGGTCTGGTCAAAGCCCTGATTTGATTCCCTTTGAAATTTTGTAAGGTTTATTGAAATGGGAAATTCATGGATGGAAACCTGCAAACATCTTGCAACCGAAGGAATTTTATACGGAGGAGAGGTTAAAATGTAAAAGACTGGTGGGAAGTTATACAAAGTGCCTTCAAGAAGTCATTTCTGCTAAAGGGGGCAATACCAAGGATGTCCATACTTTTCTACAGTACAGTAATAAATATAATGAATTTAAAATAAATGAGGCTAAAGCAAATTTTTTTATTGAAATATGTTGGAGAAGTCATTGTTTTCCATGGGTTGTACTTCATTTTTCACATGATATACTGTATAGCCATAGGCCTGGATAACAAGCTAGAAACATCCATTCCTGCCAATTGTGTAAAATGTCTGTTGCCAATTTCAATTAATTTCAGGTGTCATTTTTGAGAAAGTTAACGCAAAGCAAGGATCTGATACATTGTTATAAGTAAATAAACATAACAGATCTAAAAATTATTCTCAGTAAAGTACATTAACCACTTGTTGATCTCTTTTGTACTATAAACCTATAAATATAAATTGCACTTAGTGTATGTAAAGTTATTTTTTAATGTCTGGCATCAGGTATAACTGTACATCTATTGAAAAGTTTCTTACTGGAGATCAAATGCCAGTAACAACACTTCCTGTTGATAGCTGACAATGATAAGCCAATATTTTTTTATCACAGGAGCCTGCAAAGCATTGCACCTATGATCAGTGGGTAGGGAGCACAATTCAAGGCTCCTGCATACTCTTCCTCCAGCTCCCTGCCCATACCAATGTATGAGTTTTCAGCTGGAGAGCTGCAGGACGTGTTGATGAACCATAAATGTGGTGATCACTGCACTTGTGTTCATTAAGATCTACAAGTCAGTCTGCTGTGATGGCAGAAGGGACTTGTAGTACATTAATTCATAGATCTCTGCGCCAATTTCAAAAGTGACAGATGCTGCAGGGGAGAAGAACCCCTCGCACACTGCCACAGGGAAGGGGAAAGGAAGTCATTTGCACCATGTTACCTGTTACACCTCAAATACAGAAGTAACATTGTGCAAAAGATTCAAGTTAGCCTTTAAGAAAACTGTATACAGCGAGGCACGATGTCAGACATACATGTATATGAACCCAATGTGGATTTCATATACAGTTTATTTTTTTTTATTTTAGCTTTCTGGTAAGCCTAGCGCTGATTCATTTCTATTTGCCCTTTTACTATGATGGGCAGCCTCAATGTCATGAATAATGACACAGTTACAGCAAAATAAACAGACAATGAAATGTAAATATTGGTCTGCCTGGTCTAGAAGTGTTTAACAGCTAACAGAAGCCAAATGCTTAAAACCCAACTCCAGCTACAACTTTTATTAATTTTGGGTAGAGAAGGGAATGGTTAGAACCTGTTTTTTTTTTTTATTGCTGTGTCCTTATTAACCACTTGCCTACCAGGCACTTATACCCCCTTATTTACCAGGCCCCTTATTTACCAGGCCAATTTTCAGCTTTCAGCGCTGCCGCACTTTGTTTGACAATTGCGCGGTCATGCAACATTGTACCCATATGAAATTTTGATCATTTTTTTCTCACAAATAGAGCTTTCTTTTGGTGGTATTTAATCGCCACTGGGCGCTTTACTTTTTGCGCTATAAATACAAAAAGTGCAAAAAATTTGAAAAAAAAAAGCATCTTTGTTTCTATTATAAAATTTTTCAAACAGGTAATTTTTCTCCTTCACTGATGTGCGTTGATGAGGCAGCACTGATAGGTGGCACTGATAGGCAGCACTAAAGGGCACTGATAGGCAGCACTAATGAGGTGGCACGGATAGGCGGCACTGATAGACAGCACTAATGAGGTGTCACGGATAGGCGGCACTAATATGCAGCACTGATAGGCGGCACTGATAGGTGACACTGATGATGGGTACTGATAGATGGCACTGACTGGCATCACTGCTGGGCACTGACTGGCGGCACTGACTGGCAGCACTGGTGGGCGGCACTGGTGGGTGGGCACAGGTGGGTGGCACTTCTGGGCACAGGTGTGTGACACTGCAGAGTGGCACACGTGGGTTCACTGCTGGGCACAGGTGGGTGATCTGCTGGGCACAGGTGGGCGGAGCTAGTGGGCGCACTGCTGGGCACAGGTGGGCGGAGCTTGCGGGTGGCACTGCTGGGCACCGATCATCAGGGCACTGATCATCAGTGCCCTGATGATCGGTGCCGATCCCCGCTCTGACAACTGCTGGTTCTCGGCAGTACTTTCCTCACGATCTGACAGCGTGAGGAAAGTGCAGCCGAGAACCGGCACTTGCATTTCCCTCTGATCAGCGTGTCATTGGACACCGCTGATCACGTGGTAAAAGGCCGCTGTGATTGGCCTTTTACCACATCACGTGATCAGCTGTGTCCGTAGGACACAGCGATCACGGAGATTGCCGGGTGCGCGCCCCCTGGGGCGCGCAGGAGAGCGCGTTCTGGGAGGACGTCATATGACGTCCACCCAGAACTGGCCGGCCGCAGTGCAGCCGTCATTCGGCTATCTGCGGTCGGCAGGTAGTTAAGGAGATATGCCTCCACATTTTGTCAGGAAAGGAAATGGGAAATCTAAAAATGGGAGACAGGTATTATTATTATTATACAGTATTTATAAAGCGCCAATAGTTCGCTCAGCTCTGTACATTACAATGGGAGACAGAACATGCGACAGTACAATAACAATACAATGCGATACATAAGGGGTTCGAGGGCCCTGCTCCTTGGAGCTTACAATCTAGGAGGGAGGGGATAGTGGTACAGGAGGAAATAGCTGTGGGGGATGGAGTGGTAGGAAGAGTGGAGGAGGTCGGGAATTAGCAGGGGGTGGGGTAGGTTTGCAAAAAAAGGGGGGGTTGTGAAAAGAAATTCACAGAGAAAGTGGCTACATTATGAACAGAATGTGATACTCAGAAAAATTTCCAAAAATTATGCTTTATTACATATACAAATTTGACATTTGGGCAATCGCCCTGGTTTACCATCACCTCAGTATGAGACAATACACACAGACCTAAAACCATATAAAATGACACCAAGACCGGTCTAAATACATGTGCAACAAAGACAGTGACTACTAGAGTCTAAAGTCTTTGTAGCACTGGCGCATAGGTGAACACTTCCCACAGGAGGTGTATGCAAAAATTATACCATAGGTATACCATGTAACATGTTGTAAATATGTAGACATATGCTACTACCAAAATGGTTATATCCCAAACAGGGAGTTTCAAAAAATTATACTATAGATATAAAATATCACATGTATGCAATGCAGCAAGCACAGTACGCGTCAAAAAGAGAGGCATGCCTCTAGGCCTATATGAGACAAAAAATGAATGTCATATATAAAATGCAGTACATTCCTATGCCGGCACATATGGTTGGGGCCCATTCAACTGTAATATAAGCGACTGTTTCCTAGGGCTCTTAAATGAGAATAAGCCCCATTTGTTACCAGGATGGAAGGATAGATGCAAATAGCAGAGCACTGCTTGAAATGGTTTCTTCACCACTGTATGTGGACTACACATCACTTTCTATAAGGAAAACAAGACAAATCCCAATAGATCTTCTGCCTGTTGAGATACACGTGGTATATCCTGTTTCCTATGAAAAGCACCATGATGTCCCCATCCTGTAGTGAAACAGACAATATGTGGAAAGTCACTGGAGGAGCTTTCACTCTAAATGAGATGTATAGGTCATATCGATCACATAGGACCATATAACTAATGTCCTGTAACAGTCCACTCACCACCTGCGCAATGGATAATAGGAGAGGAAAAGATGTCCTTCATAAGTACTGCCATGCAAGGCCAGAGAGGCCAGGGAACCACCGCTGACATCAGCCGATCTACCGCGGGTTCCGACCTCTTCTCGGCGCCTGTGCTGCTTAAGCTTGCCTCATGGCATGTGAAGATGGCTTCCTCCTTGTAGGTCAGCGTGCGTTCCACCTAGTGCGCATGACCGGAAGTGACGTATCTGACGTATGATGTCAACGCGTTTCGCCGATGGGCGTATCTCACTCAGCTTCGTCAGGACCAATGAGATTCCTGCATTCCAGTTTTCTATTTATAGTGGGTTAAGACCCACCCATTTATGCAAAAATTAACTTGCAGTTATTCCCAATGGAAGAAAAAAAGGGGGCTAAATACTTAGCACAGCTGCTGGTCATTATTAAATTCAATTAAAAGGACAAGCGACTGGAAATATCAGAGAGAGGAAAGGCTTGGCAATTTCAACAATGCATACACAAATCAAAAGACCATAGATTATATATACTAATCAATTGGAAAATTACCACACTTTCACCAGGAGATGGCGATGTTAGTGAAAGAATCACCAGGCCTATTCATTAAATCAACAGTTCCTAAGGGTACAGTATGAATTACCACAAAGCCACCACAAGACGGCAATGTTAATTAACAAATCTCACTGTGGATTATTTTGCCAAAGATACCTAGACTTCAAATACCCATTTAATGGTATCATTATTATTAAGGGGGAAGGGCATAGTTAGCTCAACAGTCGGTCCTTTTACGTTTTTAGACCTATATTCAAATTTATACCATCAGGTCATCAATATTTCCCAGATGCCAAAAGGTTTGCCTTCATTATTTGGCATATAATTCACCCATTAATGAAGACAGAAAAATGCCATAGATCAACCAACGCATGGCAATATAAGGATACATAACTATGTAAATCTATTTATCCAAAAATACTTGGAGATCACATTCCACATTTAACCCCTTTGGGTACATTGTATCAAGTTTATATATCCAATATTTCTCCTTTTTTAGCAGTTCTCTGTCAAAGTCACCTCTCCTTTGAGGAAAGTGCAATGCATAGAAACCTTTCACTTTTGTGCCATCCAATTTACCTCCATGATATTTAGCATAATGTTGAGCAAGATTGCTTTCAGGATCATTTGATCTAATATCTCTAAGATGTTCACCTATTCGTACTTTAAGTTGTCTTTTGGTCTTACCAATATACATCTTTTTACAGGGACAAGTCAAAATATATAGCACTCTCACTGTGGAGCAATTTATAAGACTTTTAATTTTATAGTGAGTGTTATTTCCTGAGTCATAAAAGGAATCCGTACGGTCCACATATTTACAAATTTGACATTTTCCACATTTAAACATCCCCTTAGTACGTGATTTTAACCATGTTGTTTGTTTTAACGGTTGATAATCAGAATGAATAAGGAGATCACCAAGATTTGGTGCTCTTCTTGCTACCATTTGGGGGCGTTCACCTACAATCTTATTCAAATTTGGGACATTGAGTTAAAATCTTCCAATGCTTTTCTAATATTTGTTTTACATCTTGCCATTGGGCTCCAAATTGGGTTATCATTCTGACAGGTTGATCACTTAATTTGACCTTCTCATCCTTTTTGGGAGATAATAGATCCTTACGGTCAGTTTGATATGCCCGTCTCCGAGCCTTTCTAATTTGAGAGTGAGAGTATCCCCTTTCCCTAAATCTTCTATAGAGGTCCTGAGCCTCCATCCTAAAGTCATTAATGTTCGAACAATTTCTCCGACATCTCAAAAACTGTCCCACTGGAATCCCTGAAATCAGTGAACGTGGGTGGTAGCTTCTGGCCTCTAATAGGGTGTTGGCAGCAGTTGGTTTCCTATACGTTTTTGTGAGGAGTCTTCCGTTCTCAAGTCTAATTTCCAAGTCCAGAAAGGAAATACATCTTTCATCAGATAAATATGTAAGTCCAATGTTAAAGGAGTTTTGATTTAACTCCTCCATGAAAAGTTTTAATTCCTCAAATGTTCCTCTCCATACAAGGAACACATCATCTATATATCTTAGCCAAATCTGGACATTAACAAGAAACCTTGATGATCTGAAGACAACCTGCTCCTCCCAGAAACCTAAATGTAGACATGCGTAGGCCGGAGCCCACGGTGCTCCCATACTAGTACCTTTAGTCTGTTGATAAAAGGTATTATTAAATTGGAAAAAGTTATGTCGTAATGCAAAGTCCAACAACTCACTAATAAATTCATTCTGTCCTCCTAAAGTAGGGTATGTTTTATCAAGGAAGTAAGAAGCCAATCTCACACCACATTCATGTGGGATAGAAGTGTAGAGTGATTCCACATCTATTCCCACTAGAATGGAATTTTCATTGATAATCATATTTTCAATCTTAGCCAACACATCTTTAGTATCTCTTACATAAGAGGGGAGATTAGGAACCATATCTTTGAGAAACAGATCTATATATTTCCCTGTTTTATCTAGGGGACCATTAATGGCAGAAACAATCGGTCTACCCGGAGGATTTTCTTGATTTTTATGTATTTTAGGGATAATATAAAAGGTAGGATAGTTAAATTCTTCAGTTCTCAGATATTCATACTCTTTTTTGGTTAACAAACCCACTTCTTTTCCCAATGTTAAGATGGAATTTAATTTTTTTGCCACCACATGAAAAGGATTAGTGGCTACTTTCCTATATGTAGATGGATCACTCAATAGGCGCTTCACCTCTTTAACGTAGTTTTGTTCATTTAAAATAACTACATTACCCCCTTTGTCACTTCTCTTAATTACAATATTCTTAGTCTCTTTTAATTCTTTGAGGGCTTTTCTTTTTTTGTAAGATTGTCACCAATTGGCATTTTCCACTCAAGATTTTTAAGATCGTCAGCAACAAAATCTAGAAATGTCGAAATCCTCATGTTGGAACGTATTTTCGGCATTTTTGTCGATCTAATATTCAGATCAACTTTTCTAATCACATTACTGTGATTATCCAGATCTATTTCGTTCTCATCACCATCCTCACTTTCCTCCATGAGAGATATCAACATATCGAGCATCTTGCGGTCCTCCATGGACGAGTCAGAGGCTATATCCTCCAAAATAGTGGGATTACCATGTATCATTCTCAAGAAAACTTTTCTTAAAAATAAATTGACATCTTTAAATACCTCGAACTCATCCATGGGGGTCACTGGTGAAAAGGACATACCCTTATTTAATAAAGAGACATGTTCCCTTTTGAGTGGAAAATTAGCCAAATTGATTACCTTTTTGCCATGAATACTTCCATCTACTACCTCCTCTGACTTCTTGTTCTGCCCTTGTCTTCCTGATGTTTGTTTTTTAAGGATTCCTCTACTTTCTTTTTGGATCCTCTTCCCATCTGTAATTGATTGGTGCCAGGAGGTTCTCCATCTTGTTGATCTAAAAAAGAAACAGATTTCCCTAGATTTTCAGACTCACTTTCACTAGACATGGTTTCCCCCATTGATCTAGAGTGTGAACGAAATACTCTTCGTTTAGATCGACTTCTACTTCTTTTTGTAGTGAGATCAAATATCTCACCTGTTTCCCAATCTTTAAGGTCACGTCTAAATTTAGTTTGTTTAGTAGTTCTAAGGTTTTTTTGTACTTTTTCAACTTCCTTTTTAAGTTGCTCATTATATTTTTCAAAGTTCTCCTGATTTTTAAAGGGATCTAATCCAGATACACTTTTACTGATAGCTTGATCTAATTCTTCAAGTTGTAGTTTTTCCTCCTCAACTATAAGTTTCATGCCATTAATCCCATGTTCTATGCATAGCACTTTCCATTTCTCTAGAAACCTTTCATTATGTAAATGTTCAGCCGGGACTACCTTACTTCTCAAACCACGTGGGATAATACTTTGTCTAATGTAGGCTTCCAAGAAGCATACATCCCATTTCCGGTTGAGACGTTTAATGACAAGCTTTTTATGTTCCCGAAACTTAATTTTAATATCCTCATCTTCAGTAGATAAACCTGAGCCTTCTGCTACAAAGGCTTGATGCATTTCCAACTCAACCTCTTCTCCTGGTATAAATGCCATGAATACAAGCCCTTCCAATCAATATATTCCAGCCGCCTTAAAAAATAAAAAAACTCAACAGCCGAGGTGGTGGCAAACCAAATTACCAAAGTCAGATAACCTCTATGAGAAAAGGTCCATGAGAACCCAAAAGACACATTAGTTAAAGATAGTTATTTAGAGGTTGTAAAATAAATTACCATATCACCCAGTAGATGGCCTCCATTCAGTAGCCAAAAAAGACATGCAAAAAAAGGGGGGGTTGTGAAAAGAAATTCACAGAGAAAGTGGCTACATTATGAACAGAATGTGATACTCAGAAAAATTTCCAAAAATTATGCTTTATTACATATACAAATTTGACATTTGGGCAATCGCCCTGGTTTACCATCACCTCAGTGCTCTGCTATTTGCATCTATCCTTCCATCCTGGTAACAAATGGGGCTTATTCTCATTTAAGAGCCCTAGGAAACAGTCGCTTATATTACAGATGAATGGGCCCCAACCATATGTGCCGGCATAGGAATGTACTGCATTTTATATATGACATTCATTTTTTTGTCTCATATAGGCCTAGAGGCATGCCTCTCTTTTTGACGCGTACTGTGCTTGCTGCATTGCATACATGTGATATTTTATATCTATAGTATAATTTTTTGAAACTCCCTGTTTGGGATATAACCATTTTGGTAGTAGCATATGTCTACATATTTACAACATGTTACATGGTATACCTATGGTATAATTTTTGCATACACCTCCTGTGGGAAGTGTTCACCTATGCGCCAGTGCTACAAAGACTTTAGACTCTAGTAGTCACTGTCTTTGTTGCACATGTATTTAGACCGGTCTTGGTGTCATTTTATATGGTTTTAGGTCTGTGTGTATTGTCTCATACTGAGGTGATGGTAAACCAGGGCGATTGCCCAAATGTCAAATTTGTATATGTAATAAAGCATAATTTTTGGAAATTTTTCTGAGTATCACATTCTGTTCATAATGTAGCCACTTTCTCTGTGAATTTCTTTTCACAACCCCCCCTTTTTTTGCATGTCTTTTTTGGCTACTGAATGGAGGCCATCTACTGGGTGATATGGTAATTTATTTTACAACCTCTAAATAACTATCTTTAACTAATGTGTCTTTTGGGTTCTCATGGACCTTTTCTCATAGAGGTTATCTGACTTTGGTAATTTGGTTTGCCACCACCTCGGCTGTTGAGTTTTTTTATTTTTTAAGGCGGCTGGAATATATTGATTGGAAGGGCTTGTATTCATGGCATTTATACCAGGAGAAGAGGTTGAGTTGGAAATGCATCAAGCCTTTGTAGCAGAAGGCTCAGGTTTATCTACTGAAGATGAGGATATTAAAATTAAGTTTCGGGAACATAAAAAGCTTGTCATTAAACGTCTCAACCGGAAATGGGATGTATGCTTCTTGGAAGCCTACATTAGACAAAGTATTATCCCACGTGGTTTGAGAAGTAAGGTAGTCCCGGCTGAACATTTACATAATGAAAGGTTTCTAGAGAAATGGAAAGTGCTATGCATAGAACATGGGATTAATGGCATGAAACTTATAGTTGAGGAGGAAAAACTACAACTTGAAGAATTAGATCAAGCTTTCAGTAAAAGTGTATCTGGATTAGATCCCTTTAAAAATCAGGAGAACTTTGAAAAATATAATGAGCAACTTAAAAAGGAAGTTGAAAAAGTACAAAAAAACCTTAGAACTACTAAACAAACTAAATTTAGACGTGACCTTAAAGATTGGGAAACAGGTAAGATATTTGATCTCACTACAAAAAGAAGTAGAAGTCGATCTAAACGAAGAGTATTTCGTTCACACTCTAGATCAATGGGGGAAACCATGTCTAGTGAAAGTGAGTCTGAAAATCTAGGGAAATCTGTTTCTTTTTTAGATCAACAAGATGGAGAACCTCCTGGCACCAATCAATTACAGATGGGAAGAGGATCCAAAAAGAAAGTAGAGGAATCCTTAAAAAACAAACATCAGGAAGACAAGGGCAGAACAAGAAGTCAGAGGAGGTAGTAGATGGAAGTATTCATGACAAAAAGGTAATCAATTTGGCTAATTTTCCACTCAGAAGGGAACATGTCTCTTTATTAAATAAGGGTATGTCCTTTTCACCAGTGACCCCCATGGATGAGTTCGAGGTATTTAAAGATGTCAATTTATTTTTAAGAAAAGTTTTCTTGAGAATGATACATGGTAATCCCACTATTTTGGAGGATATGGCCTCTGACTCGTCCATGGAGGACCGCAAGATGCTCGATATGTTGATATCTCTCATGGAGGAAATGGTGATGAGAACGAAATAGATCTGGATAATCACAGTAATGTGATTAGAAAAGTTGATCTGAATATTAGATCGACAAAAATGCCGAAAATACGTTCCAACATGAGGATTTCGACATTTCTAGATTTTGTTGCTGACGATCTTAAAAATCTTGAGTGGAAAATGCCAATTGGTGACAATCTTACAAAAAAAGAAAGAAAAGCCCTCAAAGAATTAAAAGAGACTAAGAATATTGTAATTAAGAGAAGTGACAAAGGGGGTAATGTAGTTATTTTAAATGAACAAAACTACGTTAAAGAGGTGAAGCGCCTATTGAGTGATCCATCTACATATAGGAAAGTAGCCACTAATCCTTTTCATGTGGTGGCAAAAAAATTAAATTCCATCTTAACATTGGGAAAAGAAGTGGGTTTGTTAACCAAAAAAGAGTATGAATATCTGAGAACTGAAGAATTTAACTATCCTACCTTTTATATTATCCCTAAAATACATAAAAATCAAGAAAATCCTCCGGGTAGACCGATTGTTTCTGCCATTAATGGTCCCCTAGATAAAACAGGGAAATATATAGATCTGTTTCTCAAAGATATGGTTCCTAATCTCCCCTCTTATGTAAGAGATACTAAAGATGTGTTGGCTAAGATTGAAAATATGATTATCAATGAAAATTCCATTCTAGTGGGAATAGATGTGGAATCACTCTACACTTCTATCCCACATGAATGTGGTGTGAGATCGGCTTCTTACTTCCTTGATAAAACATACCCTACTTTAGGAGGACAGAATGAATAAGATATATAGATGATGTGTTCCTTGTATGGAGAGGAACATTTGAGGAATTAAAACTTTTCATGGAGGAGTTAAATCAAAACTCCTTTAACATTGGACTTACATATTTATCTGATGAAAGATGTATTTCCTTTCTGGACTTGGAAATTAGACTTGAGAACGGAAGACTCCTCACAAAAACGTATAGGAAACCAACTGCTGCCAACACCCTATTAGAGGCCAGAAGCTACCACCCACGTTCACTGATTTCAGGGATTCCAGTGGGACAGTTTTTGAGATGTCGGAGAAATTGTTCGAACATTAATGACTTTAGGATGGAGGCCCAGGACCTCTATAGAAGATTTAGGGAAAGGGGATATTCTCACTCTCAAATTAGAAAGGCTCGGAGACGGGCATATCAAACTGACCGTAAGGATCTATTATCTCCCAAAAAGGATGAGAAGGTCAAATTAAGTGAGCAACCTGTCAGAATGATAACCCAATTTGGAGCCCAATGGCAAGATGTAAAACAAATATTAGAAAAACATTGGAAGATTTTAACTCAATGTCCCAAATTGAATAGGATTGTAGGTGAACGCCCCCAAATGGTAGCTAGAAGAGCACCAAATCTTGGTGATCTCCTTATTCATTCTGATTATCAACCGTTAAAACAAACAACATGGTTAAAATCACGTACTAAGGGGATGTTTAAATGTGGAAAATGTCAAATTTGTAAATATGTGGACCGTACGGATTCCTTTTATGACTCAGGAAATAACACTCACTATAAAATTAAAAGTCTTATAAATTGCTCCACAGTGAGAGTGCTATATATTTTGACTTGTCCCTGTAAAAAGATGTATATTGGTAAGACCAAAAGACAACTTAAAGTACGAATAGGTGAACATCTTAGAGATATTAGATCAAATGATCCTGAAAGCAATCTTGCTCAACATTATGCTAAATATCATGGAGGTAAATTGGATGGCACAAAAGTGAAAGGTTTCTATGCATTGCACTTTCCTCAAAGGAGAGGTGACTTTGACAGAGAACTGCTAAAAAAGGAGAAATATTGGATATATAAACTTGATACAATGTACCCAAAGGGGTTAAATGTGGAATGTGATCTCCAAGTATTTTTGGATAAATAGATTTACATAGTTATGTATCCTTATATTGCCATGCGTTGGTTGATCTATGGCATTTTTCTGTCTTCATTAATGGGTGAATTATATGCCAAATAATGAAGGCAAACCTTTTGGCATCTGGGAAATATTGATGACCTGATGGTATAAATTTGAATATAGGTCTAAAAACGTAAAAGGACCGACTGTTGAGCTAACTATGCCCTTCCCCCTTAATAATAATGATACCATTAAATGGGTATTTGAAGTCTAGGTATCTTTGGCAAAATAATCCACAGTGAGATTTGTTAATTAACATTGCCGTCTTGTGGTGGCTTTGTGGTAATTCATACTGTACCCTTAGGAACTGTTGATTTAATGAATAGGCCTGGTGATTCTTTCACTAACATCGCCATCTCCTGGTGAAAGTGTGGTAATTTTCCAATTGATTAGTATATATAATCTATGGTCTTTTGATTTGTGTATGCATTGTTGAAATTGCCAAGCCTTTCCTCTCTCTGATATTTCCAGTCGCTTGTCCTTTTAATTGAATTTAATAATGACCAGCAGCTGTGCTAAGTATTTAGCCCCCTTTTTTTCTTCCATTAGGAATAACTGCAAGTTAATTTTTGCATAAATGGGTGGGTCTTAACCCACTATAAATAGAAAACTGGAATGCAGGAATCTCATTGGTCCTGACGAAGCTGAGTGAGATACGCCCATCGGCGAAACGCGTTGACATCATACGTCAGATACGTCACTTCCGGTCATGCGCACTAGGTGGAACGCACGCTGACCTACAAGGAGGAAGCCATCTTCACATGCCATGAGGCAAGCTTAAGCAGCACAGGCGCCGAGAAGAGGTCGGAACCCGCGGTAGATCGGCTGATGTCAGCGGTGGTTCCCTGGCCTCTCTGGCCTTGCATGGCAGTACTTATGAAGGACATCTTTTCCTCTCCTATTATCCATTGCGCAGGTGGTGAGTGGACTGTTACAGGACATTAGTTATATGGTCCTATGTGATCGATATGACCTATACATCTCATTTAGAGTGAAAGCTCCTCCAGTGACTTTCCACATATTGTCTGTTTCATTACAGGATGGGGACATCATGGTGCTTTTCATAGGAAACAGGATATACCACGTGTATCTCAACAGGCAGAAGATCTACTGGGATTTGTCTTGTTTTCCTTATAGAAAGTGGTGTGTAGTCCACATACAGTGGTGAAGAAACCATTTCAAGCAGTGCTCTGCTATTTGCATCTATCCTTCCATCCTGGTAACAAATGGGGCTTATTCTCATTTAAGAGCCCTAGGAAACAGTCGCTTATATTACAGATGAATGGGCCCCAACCATATGTGCCGGCATAGGAATGTACTGCATTTTATATATGACATTCATTTTTTTGTCTCATATAGGCCTAGAGGCATGCCTCTCTTTTTGACGCGTACTGTGCTTGCTGCATTGCATACATGTGATATTTTATATCTATAGTATAAGAAAAATAGTATAATTTTCTTATAACTCTAGTAGTCACTGTCTTTGTTGCACATGTATTTAGACCGGTCTTGGTGTCATTTTATATGGTTTTAGGTCTGTGTGTATTGTCTCATACTGAGGTGATGGTAAACCAGGGCGATTGCCCAAATGTCAAATTTGTATATGTAATAAAGCATAATTTTTGGAAATTTTTCTGAGTATCACATTCTGTTCATAATGTAGCCACTTTCTCTGTGAATTTCTTTTCACAACCCCCCCTTTTTTTGCATGTCTTTTTTGGCTACTGAATGGAGGCCATCTACCGGGTGATATGGTAATTTATTTTACAACCTCTAAATAACTATCTTTAACTGGTGGGGTAGGTTTCCCTGAAGAGGTAGGTTTTCAGGGTGCGCCTAAAGGAGAGGAGAGTAGGTGATAGTCTGATGGATTGGGGTAGGGAGTTCCAGAGGATGGGTGACGCCCTGGAGAAGTCCTGGAGGCGGGCATGGGAGGAGGAGACCAGGGAACTAGAGAGAAGGAGGTCTTGTGAGGAGCAGAGAGTGAGAGTTGGGTGGTACTTGGATATTAGGTCAGTGATGTAGTTTGGGGCAGTATGATAGGTAAAATTATTGTTAGTAGACTGGAGCAGGATCAGAATTTTGTCAGTGGTTTCATTGCTTTCTGGTACGAGAGTCACAAAGACAGGAAAGGAAAATCTTTCAACTGGGATCACAAAAAAAAGTTAAGCTTAAAAAAAAAATAAAATTTAATTTAATGAGCTTTTATTGATATCTAGTCTATTTACATATAGTACAGGTATGAGAATTGGAATATCCCCTCTGGTTCAGTCAATGAGATTGCTGGCCATATCATCCAGTAGGTTCACCTCTCGGACTCCTTGCTCTGTAAAATCAGAACTTAGCTGCCATATCTTCACTGTGCCAGTTCCATCCCCGGCAGCCAAGACCCGGGTTTGTGCACGATTAAACTCCAGACAATAAACAGGCTTCTCGTTGTCTGTCTGCTTTATAACTAATGATGGCTTCTGGGAGCTTTTTCCAAGGTCAAAAAGCAGCAGATGCCCTGAGGAAAGACATTGCATGAATTGGTGCAGTGATACTGAGAATGATATTGTAGGAAATATTTTTTAAAAGTCTCAATGTCTGACCTCCTTTTATAATGTGTTAACCATAGTAACAAGCATGCAAACACTGAAGTCAAATCTTAATCTGCATACTTCTGCTAAATTAGTCACCTAGGAAATACTGAAGTCAGAGGATGAGCATAAGTGTCAGGCAACTGGCATTTTCAGATATCTTTTAAAGCTGAAAACTGACAGTTAAAGAAGATTTGATCACTGACGATTTTTATGTTTCCAGAAGATATCCACACTACAGTTCATACCTCTGCTGCAACCATCATAGAAAGTCTGATTCCTGCTGCTTTCTTTAAAGAGCTGCATTCAGCAAAACATGGAGGCTAGCCTCTGTTAATCTGTTTATAGAAAAAATGTTAAAGTAGCGCAATGCTGACTCACTTCAAGGCTTAAAAGGGGTATGTACACTTTGTACATGAGGTGTACTTACCCTTCTATCTATCTATCCATTCAGTCGTATCCAACCCTTGGCAATTGCATGGACTGTCACTCCTAAGCGACGTTTTCCATGAATTCACTTAGCAATTATTTTACAGGAAAGGTTGCCAATTCTTTCCCCAACCCCTACCATGCAGGAGATCCCGCATGGCCAGGGATGAAACTAGGACAATTTAGACAGGATCCAATTAACCTACCAGCATGTCTTTGGAGTGTGGAAGGAAACAGGAGTACCCGGAGGAAACCCATGCAAGCACAGGGAGAACATGCAAACTACATGCAGGAGGCGCCATGGTTGGGAATTCAACCCATGACCCATTTACTGCACGGCAGATGTCCTAACCACTAAGCCACTGTGCCGCCCGTACTTACCCTTAGACTACAATAATTTCTTGAATTCAAGTCCACACCCCTAGGAGGACCATGATCCAGTAGAGTAGACTGGATGAGTATTTTACTTAACTACATTTCAAAGTTCCTGATGCATCAAATTACAGTGAACTTGCCCATTACCTTTTTCTGGAGGAGGTGGAGTCAGAATGTGGGGTGGGGGGTGGGGGTCAGGTCTACAGAAAAAAAGTGTAACACCTTGCAAGAGGTCCCCTCTGTCAAGCAGGCTGGTTAAAAATAAAAGCTTGGCTTCACCCATTCCACCTTCTGAGCCCCCTTATTAGTTACCAAGGCTGCCTATCACATTAAAAGAACAACAGGGAGGCTTGGGAGAGAGCGGGGCAAAATAAACTGTTATTGGAAGTGTGAAAAAAATCCATTTTAATTCAGCTGGCAACAGATCACTCTGACATATGGTTTTTACTGTTGACAACCTTTGGTTTTGTTTCTTATGCTTAGTTTCATTTGCTCAGGATTCTGACCAGTTTGCAGTTGGAGTGTTCCATCCAAGTCAGGTGATTTATGCACTTTATTTTGCCCTTTGGATACATACCAGGATCCATAAAAGCCCTTTATTTTACTGCCTCTCTATACACATTCTTACCTTCACCTGAGGCTGCAGCAAATACCAGGGGTCGCACTGGGGACCAGCGGATGCTAAAGAGGTACTTCTGGGACAACTGCAGAGAGCTGAGAGGCTTTGATTGCAGCATGGAGTACAGGTGAGCATGTCCATCTGTGCCTGCACTCAGGAAAAGATTCCTACAATGACAAACAAATGGCATTCACTGTTCACACAATATGAGCCACAATCGTGATCACAGCTTAGCTGAAGATAAGCCAATCGTGCTATTAAGAATGTAACAAACATGTAAAATGATACGAACTAGAATATACAGTCTTTTTATAATGTGAGTGTGATTAAATTTGCAGTGAGTAATACATAAGCTGCCATGGCTTATCTCCTTTAAATGTATCTAAAGCTAAATCATTTTTTTTTTCCTTGTTTTGATCAGATTAGAGAAATAAATGATAGGGTTAGAACCCCTGCAAGGCTAGAATTGCTGTCTGTGTCCACGCTGGAGAGATTTGTTTGTTCTATTCATCCAGCTGTCACCAAAACAGGAATAAAAGGAAATTCATCCAACAGAGACTTTTTTTAGGTAATTTCAGGTTTGTTAAGAGGGGATTTATCCTCAATTTGGAGAACTTTCCTCTCACTTCCTGTTGTGTCCACAGAACAAGAAGTGAAGGGAGATCTCCCTAATGGAACACAGATGGCAAAAAAAAAATTCCCACACATCAAAAATAAATACAAATTTTAAAAAATTACTTTAACTAGGGAAAACTGAATTTCTGATATCTCAATTATGTACTGACATGCCAGCTGGTATACAAGAAGACCAGATATATCCAAGTCAAACGTTTCTTTTTTTTATGGTATATTCACACTAGATGCAGTGGGATTGTGTTGGGCGGCTATTCCAGCGCAGTCCCACCGTATGGACAAGGCAAAATGCATGTAGTACTTTTTTTCTTATCTGAGCAGCGTTAGACAATCCACTGCCTCGCACCATGCAGCTGGCAATTGAACTTTGAGATGTCTTTATGACATCTCAAAAAGTTTGTTCAAGGATAAGTTCACCTTTTGACAAAAATTATTAAATGCATTTTTTTTTTAGGTAAAAAAATGTGCATTTATTCTTTTTTGTTGCAGGAGACTGTAAAGCATTGCACCAGTGATCAGCAGGTCCTTAGTGCCATGCAGGACTCCTGCAGACCTGTCAAAATATCTGCTTGCCTGTACAACCCATACGAGTAAGCCGATACACTCTGACAGGAAGAATCAATGAACTACCACAACGCTCACAGCGCCGTGGTAGTTCACTGAGAACTATAAGCCGACAGCTACTACGGCTGTTGGGACATGTAGTTTTCCTATTTACAGAGGACTGTGCATGAGTGACGCAGTCCTCCGGTAGCTGTCAAAGCGGGGAGGAGCAGAGGCCGGTGCTTTGGTCCCTGTATATGGGTGTAACATGTTATGAAAGGTAAACTCATCCTTTAACCACTTGACCTCCAGAGGATTTACCCCCCTTAATGACCAGGCCTCTTTTTGCTACTCGGCGCTGCACTAATTCAACTGATAATTGCGCGGTCATGCAATGCTGCACCCAAACAAAATTTACGTCCTTTTTTCACACAAATAGAGCTTTCTTTCGGTGGTATTTGATCACCTGTGCGCATTTTATTTTTCACGCTATAAACAAAAAAAGGCCAAAAATTTTGAAGAAAAACAATATTTTTTACTTTCAGCTATAAAAAATATATAGTAAACTCAAAGTTGGTTATAAATTTAGGCCAAAATGATTTCTGTTACATATTTTTGGTAAAAAAAATCCCAATAAGTGTATATTGATTGCTTTGTGTGGAAGTTATAGCGTCTCCAAACTATGGTATAAATACTGCAATTTACACCATTTTTCTGCTATACAGCGCTGCGCTAGTTTAACAGACAATTGCGCGGTCATGCAATATGGTACATAAATTAAATTTACATCCTTTTTTTTCCCCACAAATTGGGCTTTCTTTCGGTGGTATTTGATCGCCTGTGCGGTTTTTATTTTTTGCGCTATAAAAAAAAGGCTGACAATTTTGAGGGAAAAAAAACACTATTTTGGACTTTTTGCTATAAAACATGTCCAGTAAAAAAAAATGCAAAAATCAAATTTAGTCATAAATTTCTGCCAAAATGCATTCTGCGACATGTCTTTGCTAAAAAAAAACCCAATACGTGTAAATTAATTGGTTTACATGAAAGTTATAGCGTTTACAAATGGCGGGAAAGATACTGGGATTTTTAGGGTTTTTTTATACTAATAATGGCGGTGATCAGCGAATTATGGCGGTGATCAGAGACTTATGGCAGCGACCAGCGACTTATGGCGGGACTGCGGCGGACATTCTGACATTGGGGGGTACTGACTTGGGGTCACTGACATCCCCAAAAACACTAATACAGTGATCAGTGCAAAAAAAAACAAAAACAATGACACTGTACTAATGGCAATGGGGAGGAAGGGGTTAACTTTATTTTGCAGGGAAGGGTTATAGGAGTGAGGGGAGTGTTTTACTAGGGGGTGGGGGTGTGTGCTGGGCGGGACAAGGCTGATCGAGAAAGAGAAACTGTTCTTTCTCGATCAGCTCATCCTCGAGATGAGAAGGAAGTGACAGACAGCACAGCTACTGCAGCTGTGCTGTCTGTCACTGTTTGCCGCCGATTGCCGGGAAACAGCCGCTAAGGAATGGCTGTGACCCGGCGACTCACATCTGCGGTGGTGATCGGCGGGACAGATAGGGGGCGCGCGCAAGGTGCGCCGTCGCCCTATTTGTTTACAAAACACATGTTTTAAAACATGGTTTTGCCTGCGAGTGCCGCCCTGCCGCCGTATATCTACAGTGGCTGGGTGGCAAGTGGTTAAAAAAAAAAAAAAAGGAAACAAATTGAATACAGATAGTGTCTGCATATCCAGGATGTTTGCATTCTATGTATTTATTATAGGTACTTATACAACACCATCGATTTACGCAGCGCTTTACATATGTTGTACATTCATATCAGTCCCCTAACCTCAAGGAGCGTACACTCTAAGGTCCCTAACTCACATTTATTCATACACATACTACAGACAATTTAGACAGGAGTCAGTTAACCTACCAGCATGTCTTTGGAATATTTCATAAATTATATTTATATTGTGCATGGGAAAACAACAACTTAAAATAATAAAAAAAACAAACAAACAAACATTGGACCCCTTTCCCCCCCCACCCTAAAAAAAACACTAGGAACCAGTGTGATCTGCCAAGCTCAGCACATCTTCACTCTGCTGACTTCAGCTGGATCCCACTGCACAGTGACTGCTGCCCTGCAATGCAGTGACTGGTGTGTTTTTATGTGTTTTTATGTATTTATGAGTGACTGGTGTGTACCAACCCTTAAAAAAAGTCCCTTTTCAATTGTCTATTTTACTGCATTTAAAGGTAGAAGTACTATTTCTTACATAGCTAGTACAAATCTAGATATTGCAGCTCAGCATGCTTCTTTTTTAAAAAAAAAAAAAAAAAAAAGAGAAAACATGCATTGCTGTATATTTAACAGACCTATTGAAAAAGAAAAACCTCCAAGCACACACATACAGTCTTTGGTTTCTAAATATACATTTCATGCCCAACAAAGGATTCCCAGAGACCTATGGGGTTTCCAATGAGACAATACTGCTTACAGGCTTTAAAAACAGACAATGCAACATATTGAGCCTGGTACACACCTGTGGAAAGGTGAGTAGTCCACGCTGTACACAGGACCTCCCTGGGGGGAGAAGGTAAACTGAGCTGGAGCTTTAAGAGGAACGGAGGAAGCCACATTTGTAAGGGCCACTGTCTGTGCTGTGGAAGAACACTTCAACAAGTAGCCTCCTTCAGAGCCAACAATGAACAGGCTGGGGTCAAAGTGGGAGGAGGACAGACACATCACACCCACTGCAGTGTCACCTCGGCCATGCTGTCAAGAAACAAGTATCACAAAAGAATATTGAAGTTCAGTTACAAGCTTTACAATCTGCTTTCAGAGTATGTGGAGGCAGAGGGAGGCTACCTTATCAGACCTTTAACCAGCTGAATGGAAGCCATGTTTTAGTTTTTACCACAAACAACAATGTAGTGTGATTTCACTGTTCAGATGTTCTTTTCCATTAACAGCAGAAAAATATTTTTGCATGTCAAAGTGACTCAATTTCTTCTTTTGCATAAATAGGATATGAGTGCAGGTTTGGGATGTGAAGGTTGTATGTGTTTTCTCACTTCGTGAGAAAATGGGAGTAGCTGGAAGTTGGGCAGGGACACACAACACTCTCATCACTCCTGGGTGGTCAAAAACGAAAGTCACAGATCAAAGAGATCCCTTTGCTGGAGAACCCAAGAAACTAGGGGATGACTCGGCCCACCAAACTCCACTTATAACATGTTGCTTTTGAGTTGACTCTTTGAAGGAAGCCTGTACTGAGAAAATATGTATCACTTATTGTCAACTTCCTTCTGGGAATGCTAAATTCCTCCTCGGCCGGTTTTCAATGGAAGGTCAACAATAGCACCCTCCATATTATCTCCCTATTTAAGTAAAACCGAAAGCAAACATCTCAAATACATGTCCCACATTTCTTGTAAAACTGCCGTCATCCTTCATGTGAAGTGTTCAACACCTATACCATGCTATGAATTTCTGGGTTCCATCACCCTCCAGCTCCCTCAGTCAGTGCTATGCCATAAACAATTGTAGGATTTATTTTGCACACAGGCAAAGGAATAGAGAAAGATGAGACCCGAAAATACATAGCACAGGGCTGCCAGACTAATGAACAGGGGAAGTCCTATTTATACATATATAGTGGGTATAGAAAAGAATCACCCCTTTAAAATAGTCACATGTTGTTGCTTTGCAGCCTGAAATAAAGACAGACACAGCTTTTGCTTTATCCAGCTATATAATATCCAAGTGAAAGATAAAACACCAACATGCCAGAATTTTTTTTTTTTAATTCCAAAATAGTATCACTGGATCACCCCCCTCCCAAATATTACTTGTAAACTCATTCAGGCCATTTGACTTTAAAATGTGATCAGCTGTGGTCATTTTGATTGGCTCAGCATGAAAAGAGCTTTCCTGGAGCATTTCAATCCCTGGCAGTGCAACTGAAGCAAACAATTAACTTAGGGTGGCAAGGCACTGTCAAAAGCTCTCCATAATAAAGTTGTGGACAGGCACAAGTCAGGAGATGGATACAAAAAAAGTCAAAGGCTTTATTAATGCCTAGAAGCACAGTGAAGGCTATTCTTAAGAAGTTGTGACAGTAAGCAGGTGAAATCACCTGGTTGCGTCCTGGATGGACGATATATTTGTCCGAGGTTCAGGCTTTATGGGGATTTGTACCACTAGAGGGAAGTGTTGAGTCCTTCAGCACTGAGGTAATGAGCCCAGCTGAAGGTAGTGGGCTCATTAAGACTTGTATAAAACTTCCCAGAGTGCTTAGGGAGTTGCTCCAACCTGGAACCAGATCTGTGCCTGAACTGTCTGGGGAGCTGACCTGTTATCTGTGTGCAGAGAGACCAAAGCCTGTGTGGTTAGCCTCCAAGTACTAGCAACTAGGTATAGCAGCAGGCTGTACCTAGTGGGTAGCTAGGGAAAGCTGTTGCAGTAAGTAGCCAAGTTGGCCAGGATTTATTTTGATGTTTCTTTTTGGTTTACCATTTTTATGTAAATATTGTAAATAAATTGCACCTGTTTGTTTTCACCTCCACTGTTGTGCTGTGCCTGTCTTTTTGTGTTGTGCACCCATCCAGGGGGTCACACACACCTGCTGCCGAGCCAACCCCGTTACAAAGTGGAAAGTATTTGGTACACCACAGACCCTCCCTGAATCAGGACGTTGCTCCAAACTGAAAGAGCCAGGAGGAAACTGGTCAGAGAGGTTACCAAGATGTCTACAGCAACTCTGAAGCAGTAACGTTGCAGGAATTTATGACAGAGTGGTCATTGTGTGCATGTGACAACAATATCACAAATTCTCCACACATGTGGATTGTACGGGAAGGTTGCAAGAAAAAAGCCGCTCCTCAAGTAAGGCCACATGCAGTCACCACTGAGCTTTGCCAAAATGCACCTTGACGATTCTGAGGCCACATGGAAAAAGGTGTTATGGTCAGATGAGACTAAAATAGAATTATCTGGCCTCAACACTAAATGATATGTCTGGTGGAAATCCAATCCAGTTCACCATCCAAATAACACCATTCCTACAGTAAGGCATGGAGGTGGAAATATCAGGATATTATGGGGGGGGGGGGGGGGTCTGCAGCAGGGACTGGAGCACTTGTCAGGATGGAATGAACAATCCCATCAAATTTACTTGAGTAAAATCTGCTGTCCTCTGACAGAAAGTTGTCAATGAGAAGGTTTACCTTCCAACATGACAATGACCCAAAGCACACAGCAACATTGACCACATAGTGTTTGAAGGAGACAAAAGGTGTATGTCCTTGCATGGCCTAGTCAGAGCCCAGACCTAAACTCCATTGAAAATTTGTGGAATGACTTGAAGACTGCAGTCCACAAACAGTCACCATCAAACTTAACTGAAATTGAGCAGTTCTGCAAGGAAGAGCCGGCAAATATTGCAAAGTCTAGATGTGCAAAGTTAGTAGAGACATATCCCAACAGACTAAAAGCTGGAATTAAAGCAAAAGGTGGTTCAACAAAATACTGACACAAGGGGGTGGTCCTTTTCCAACTCAGTGATTCTGTTTTTGATTAAAAAAAAAAAACAATTCTGACATGTTGGTGTTATATCTTTCACTTGGATGTTATAAGTTGTACTGGGTACAGCTGGACAAAACAAAAAATGTGTCAGTCTTCATTTCAGGCTGCAAAGCCACAAAATGTGATTATTTTAAAAGAGGTGATTCTTTTCTATACCCACTGTATATAAGCAGCTTTATACCCCTTTCCCACCACAGCTATTCAAACCTAGTGGAGTTATCCTTTAAAGTGTTACTAAACCTGGGACCCTGCATTTACTATATCTGGTCTTCCTCAGTACACACAACATGGAAATACAATTATTTTTATAAATATAAAATGCCAAATACCTTTTCAAATCAGCAGTATATAGTAGTCTTGTGAATTCGATCAGTGTCCAACTGAGCACTGGTTAGAGCTTGTAGGAGGAGATATCATTCTGCTCTGACTGTCCTATGAGGTTGCATAATCCCTGAACCTCTGTATGGAGAGTGCTGATTGACCCGGTGCTGATAACAAGCACCCTCCCAAAGAAAAAAAAAAACCTCTCTAGTAATACACACTAAACTGAGCATGTGCAGAGTGACTCCTAGGGCTCTGTACTATCAGAAGATGGATTGGGAATAGTAGAAGAAGGGGAGGATGAGAGAAGACAGGACCAAACAGCCTTTTTACACAATGAGGATTATTAACCCCTTAGGTTCCACAGCAAGTATAACAAGCATGCTTTACTGCGTATACAGACTGATTTTACTGTTGTGGGTTTAGTAACACTTTAAATATAAAATTTCACCCAACATAATAGCTGCCTTCTTCCTGTTTTCAAATTATGGGGATGTAAATTCGTGATGCTTCATCTGTGTAGAGACCTTGTTAATCTTTGTGTTGCTGGGTATTTGCTGTGTAACAAGAGCAAAGCCATCAAATAGGACAAGCTGTCCATCCTTTTCCATCTGCCACACGAGGATCTTCCCATCTGTAGAGATGCTCAGCACTTGCAGCCGTTGACCTTGTGACTGATCCTGAAACCAACTCACCTACAAGGTGACAACAGATCAGAAATTGATTAGATGACCCTGACTAGAGGACTGCGGTGGCCAGCTATTGCTTGTGAAAAACAGAGACTAGCTGGCACTCTTCTAGTGCTGCGCTTAAAATGAAAGCAAGCATTTGGTAGCTGTTATATTCTTGATATTAGCAGATTACCAGGAAGCAGGGCGTAAGCAAAGCATGGATTACCTGGTACACAGTATCTGTATGACTGTCTATGGAAAGACCAGTCCTTCCAATCAAGGGGTCATCTGCCCGACTGGTATCCCACACTAGAACTTCTCCATTATAAAGGCCACCTGATGAGAAGAACATATTAAGCTCACATTGGGAAATTAAAGCTGAACTCCAGCTAAATACACATAAGTAATCATAAACAACGTGTATGCAGATGAGGCGGTGCAGAATGACCTCGATCTTCAGTTATTCTGAATGAGTGATGGCCAAGGTCATTCTGCACCTGCACTGTTGCTGCTTTCTATACGTTGCTGATGTTTACATTGCCCCTAGCCCTCAATGAGTCAATTATAGGCAGTGATAGACATTCAAAATGACCAACTCTTTCACTCGTTAAGAATGACTGAAGCTGAAAGTCATTCTGCTTCTGCGCTGCTGACTACCTATTGGTAATATTTAAATCTCCCCCCAGCCCTGAACGAGTCATCCATTAGGCAGTGGCGGCACAGGATCAGAATGACCTTCACCTTCAGTCATGATTGAATGAAAGTGGAGGTCACTCTGCACTGCTGCTGCCTATACAAGTTTTTGAGAAAGTGCTGTGCCTAGTGCGAAATATGTCAGAATTGAACTTGTTCCTTATGGCTATTTTAATAAAAGAAGAATATTATTTTGCATCTTGATGTGCAGTATTACTATTGTTGGTACAATTGCTGCCTATACATTGCTCATAGGTAGTGGCAGCTGTGCATATAGTTACATAGTTAGTCTGGCTGAAAGAAGACTAATCCAGACTAACCATCCAGTCCAACCATTTAACGAAAAAAAAAAGTTATAATCCTATACCCACAGTTGATCCAGAGGAAGGCAAAAAAAAGCCCAGCAAAGCATGATCCAATTTGCTCCTGCAGGGAAAAAAAAATTCCTTCCTGATCCCCCGAGAGGCAATCGGATATTCCCTGGATCAACTTTACCTATAAATGTTAGTATCCAGTTATATTCTGTGTATCCAAGAAAGAATCCAGGACTTTTTTTAAAGCAATCCACTGAGCTGGCCAGAACCAACTCTTGAGGGAGTCTATTCCACATTTTCACAGCTCTCACTGTGAAGAAACCTTTCCGTCTTTGGAGATTACATTTCATTTCCTCCAGACGTAAAGAGTGCCCCCTTGTCCTCTGTGATGACCTCAGGGGGAATAACTCTACACCGAGTTCACTATATGAACCACTGATGTATTTATACATGGAGATCATATCCCCCCTTAATCTCCTCTTCTCAAGAGAGAATAAATTCAGTTCCTCTAATCTTTCCTCATAGCTGATCTCCTCCATGCCTCGTATCAGTTTAGTTGCCCTTCTCTGTACTTTCTCCAGTTCCCCAATGTTCTTTTTGTGAATTGGTGCCCAAAACTGAACTGCATATTCCAGATGAGGTGTTACTAATGATTTGTACCGGGGTAATATGATATCGCTCTCTGGATTCTATACCTCTTTTAATACAAGAGAGGATTTTGCTCGCTTTACAAACCGCAGCTTGGCATTGCTGCCATTATTAAGCTTGTGATCTACGAGAACCCCCAGATCCTTCATTGATTCCCCCAGTTATACCCCCCTAGTATGTATGATGCATGCATATTCTTAGCCCCCAGGTGCATCACCTTACATTTATCAACATTAAACTTCATTTGCCACATAGTTGCCCAATTAAACAGTGCATTGAGGTTGGCTTGTAAATTGAAGACATCCTGTAAGGACGTTATTCCACTGCACAGCTTGGTGTCATCTGCAAAGACTGAAATGGGATGATTAATCTCAGACCCTATATTGTTTATAACTATATCAAAAAGTAAGGGTCCCAACACTGAACCTTGGGGTACACCACTGATGACCCCAGACCATTCAGAGTATGAATCATTAACCACTACTCTCTGAATACCATCTTTTAGCCAGTTTTCTAACCTTTTACATACAGATTTTTCTAAGCCCGTAGACTTTACCTTACACATTAGCCGTGTGTGGGGAACTGTGTCAAATGCTTTTGCAAAATCCAAGTATACCACGTCCACCGCCACCCCTCTGTCCAAGGTTTTGCTCACCTCCTCATAAAAAGAAATCAGATTTGTTTGACAAGTTCTGTCTTTCATGAATCCATGCTGTCTGTTGCTTAAAATATTTTTTTCAAGCAAGAACCCGTCTATGTGGTCTTTTATTAAACTCTCCAGTATCTTCCCAACTATAGAAGTTAAACTAACAGGTCTATAATTACTTGGTAAAGATTTTACCCCTTTTTAAATATTGGCCCCATATTGGCCTTACGCCAATCCAGTGGTACTATGCCAGTCATTAAAGAGTTCCTAAAAATTAGAAACAATGGCTTTGAAATGACAGAGCTCAATTCTTTAAGGACCCGTGGGTGTATGCCATCTGGTCCAGGTGCTTTATTCACCTTTATACTGTCTAAATATTTTTGGATCATATCATTTGTAAGCCAATGTGAATCATCTGGAGCTGTGTCAATACCATGCCCATTATGGACAAGAGCTCCCCCATGCTCCTTTGTATACACAGAGCTGAAGAAGGTATTTAATAAATTTGCCTTCTCTTTATCTCCAGTCACCCACTCTAGATTATTTTGTAAAGGGCCTACATGCTCGGACCTGACCTTTTTACTATTAATATACTTGAAGAATTTTTTGGAGTTGGTCCTGCTATCTTTTGCAATCTGTCGTTCGTTTTCAATTTTTGTAGCCTTTATTTGCTTTTTGCACATTCTGTTATATTCTTTGTAATGTTTAAATGATGATGCAGAATGATCGTGTTCTTCAGTCAATCTTAATGACCGAAGGCTACAAGTGATTCTGCACCTGCACCACCACTGCCTAGTGAATGACCCATTGTGGTCCAGGGAGAGATGCAAACAGGGCCAGTGCTAAACTATTTTGCTCCCTAGGCAAGACCAGCCCCCCCCCCCAAAAAAGAAAAAAAAATTCACCTGTAGTTCTACTGCACTCCTCCTACCACACATCCTCTTTCCCATCAAATTTTCCACCCTAGCACAAATCCTCTCCCCCAAATCCCTCCTCCTAGCCTGTATCCTCCCAATCCAGCTCCTAAAACAAATCCCCCTAAATCTATGCACAACCCCTCCCAATCCCCCCTCCTAGCACAATCCCCCACCTCCCCTCCTAACACACATCCACTCCTCCTCTTTTAGCACAAATTCCCCCCCCCCCCCAATCCCCTCTCCTAGCACAAATTCCCACCCAAATCTCCCCTCCTAGCACAAACCCCCATCACCATCCTAGTACAAATTCCCCACCAATCCCCCTCCTAACACAAATACCCCCTCCAATCCCCTCTCCTAGGACAAACCCCCCCCCCCCAATCCCCCCTCCCGGCACCAATCCTCTTCATTCAATCCCCCCACCTAGGAAAAATTCCCCCAAATCCCTCCTCTAGCTAAAACCCCTGCAAATGACCCTTCCCAGCATAAAATCCTCCCACCTTACCCTCCCCCCACCTTTTAGTACAAATTTCCCATCCCCCAAACCTCCCTCCTACTCCTAGCACATATCCCCTCATTCCTTCTTCTAGCACAAATTCCCCCCCCCCCCCCACATCATCTCCATTACCCTTCCCAGAGAAATGGCCCCCATGCCCCCTCCTGCACAAACCTCTCATCGTGGCACAAATGATGGTTAACCCTCCTCCCCTCATTGTGTACAGTTCCCCTGGCCTGTAAGCCCCCCCCCCCCCCACAGCCCTAATTTACAGGCAGGAAACCAGGTAGAGGTGCGGGTTGTGCTGTGCTCTCACTCCTGTCAGTGGAACGATCCTCCATACAGCACGACACAGGATCGCTCTTGGATCGGGCTGTACACAGTTTGATTCCCCTGCCCTCTGGGCAGCACGGAGCCAGGGAATGAATCAAACACTGAATATGCCAATGTAAGAGCGATCCTGTGTCATCTGCTATATGGAGGATGGCTCCACTGACAGGAGAGGAAAGCAAAGCCTGCATCTCCCAGCTCTCTTCTGCCTTTTCTCCTTTGCAGGCTTCACTTCTCCAGGCTACTCTCCCCTTGTCCCAGCTGTGAGTGCAGGGATGGGGGAAGGCACTCAGATGCCAGGCACTGTATCCATGGAAAGACTGACCTGGGGGGTACAACTGAAATCTGGGGGGTGTAGCCCATCCCATTACCCCCGAAGATCCATCCATAGCGGAGAATAGGGAAACCAGAGGCCGAGGCTGCACCCCAGGCGGAAGCGCGTCCTAGTTTGTCTAGTGGTAGCACCAGCCCTGAATGCAAATATGTGTAGCCAGTGCACAGGTGCAAAATGGCCCAGGTCTTCAGCCATCTCATATGGACATAAGCAACTAAAATGAGTCTAATGGTTCTTGTCTTTGTAAACTTCTCAGTGCATAGATCTTACTATTCAGCAGATCTATTTCCAGTCCAGAAACCTTTTGTAAAGTTACAATTTTTTCTGAATCCCTCTGTTCCCAGCCCCACTCTCCGTCAAACGCTGAGACTGAATGAAAACTGAGGCACAAATGTGTGGGCTAAATGGGGAGCATTCCGAACGAAGGATGTGTGGTGCTTAGAAGACCCTGAGATCTCATCAGCTCTTGGACAGATCAGCATAAGATTGGGCAGGGCTTTTTTACTCAGAAAATAGGTGCAGGAACTCAACCCCGACCCCCCCCCAAAACCCCCCTACACACACACCCTCCAAACCGCATCAAATAGTGGGTGTGATCAAATTTCACTAACAGTGAGAGGGGCATAAAGGGGCATTAAATACTGGGAATTACTACATACAGAGTGCAGAGTACGGGGGGGGGGGGTTACATAAACAGTGCATAGTTCTGGGGTGCGCTGCATACAGAGTGCAGAGTTCAGGGGTGCGCTACACGCAGAGTGCAGAATTCAGACTTCTTCCGTGGCTGCATACCTCTGAATTCCCCATCCACATCTCACTTTCACCCCTCTTCAGCTCTGACCTCTGTATGCAACTCTCCACTGCCCCATCTTCTCCCCCTCTTTAAAAGCTTCACCATCTTCCACGTCTTACTTATGTTGCTGTATTAAGCTGACACACCCAGCTGGCTCTAGTACCTCCCCACACACTGTCGGTGGGCTGTTGGCATCTGTATTGCACCCTGGGCACCTGCATCCCTTTTCTGCCCATCCTGCACTCAGTGCCGCTCAGGAGATCAGATCTGTAGAAGCCATTGGGAGACAAGCTGTCATTTGGAAGTGGTAAGCAGGTAGCAGAGGGCCTGAGACAGAGGTGGTGGAACTGAGTTCCCCCAAGTTCCAGCTGAAAAAAAGTCCTCAGATTGGGACGGGAACTGGGGTCTCAGGGCATGGGAAAATAGGTGTAATGGAACCAAAAGAAACCAATACATTTTGAGAGACTGCCCCACAGAGACTACAAAAGCTATGGAACAGCCTGGACAGAATGTGAGGGCATTGGGCACAAAGACAGCAATAAAAAAAATTGAAAGAGGTTACAGCTCTTACCCACTGCAACCAAGACTAAAAAACATTTAGGATGGAATTCCACTTAAAATAGCTTTAATCAGTGCCTTGTCTGCATTTAATCAGCCACAGAACTGGAGTCATCATTAATAGAAGTGCTATGCTGGCATCCCTAGGTTTTGCTTTTCCTTAATCTACTGTTTACAGCCTGAATTCACACTGGCAACATAATGCCAATACTGATGTGTAAAGCAGTTCTTTCTGGAATTTGTCTTTATTTTTAATTTTAAGTTTCATCTACAAAATGATCCACAGAATCATAACATCAACTATCTAAAGCCAGCCATAGACTGTTCAAATCTCGGATGGTTCAGCAGGGACAGTTGATCAATCCATCAACTTGTATACAACCAGCCTGTCGGGTTTTACATGCAATTACTACTAGCAGCTATTATAGCTGCCAGCAGTAATCACTGTGTTCTAATGGAGGGGACAACTAAGGATTAATGACAATACTGGGTTTACAACAACTGACACTACTTACGACAGAAATATATATGCTGCCACTGTTGACCTCTCCATCTGAAAATGCTCAATCTCTGGCTGCCATGCTTTTGCAAGTCACTTTCTGTGCCCCAGTGTCATCTCGAGATCCCTGGTGCATGCTCCTCAGGGGGCTTCACCACTATGCTGAAATGCAGCACTGCCAAAGCAGTGGCTAAGTGGTTAGCACTTCTGCCTAGCTGCACTAGGATCGTCTGTTCGAATCCCAACCACAGCACCACCTGCCTGGAGTTTGCATGTTCTCCCTGTGGCTCTGTGGGTTTCCTCTGGGTACTCCGGTTTCCTCCCACACTCCAAAGACATGCTGGTAGTTTAACTATTGCCTGCTGACATACTACGAATTGATTGCTAATTAGTGGGTGGCATTCACAAACTGATTTTGGGCAGAAAATTGGGAATCTGTAGGGTGCATCCAGGATTGGGGAGTTACCCAGGCACACAGAAAAGAATCTGCTGAACAGAGGACAGAAAGTAAGAAAATACCAAACTTCAGAGAAAGGAAGGGTTAGAGACCTCCCATGTGTTGAGATTTTCCTTGTTTTACATGTTTACCAGGTTTGGCTGGATTTCCAGTACCAAAGTGCCTTCTTTTGAAAGACTGGTGTAGGTTTGTAACTTTATCCTTACGGATTTACTGGAAATAGTTTAACAGTGCTTCCAAGCCTCTGGAAACCAATATCACTAGGAACCAGTAAAGTTAAACAGCCACAAATGGTCAGACTCACCCGCTATAATAGATGGACGAGAGGGGTGAAATGCTAAACACATAGCTGAACTAGACACTTCTAGGACCACATCAGGGTGGTTAGGGTTGAAGCCACGGCGGTCCAGATTCCACGTACACACATAAGACTTTTCTGTGCTCCAATCTCCATCTCCTAACCTAGCCGCCAAAAGAGAAAAAAATAAAGCAGAGATTCAATATACTGTACATAATAAATAGCTAGGACTCCACTCTGTAGGTGAAAGGAACACATATAAATCAATGTGCTTATCAATACTTTTAAATCCTGATTGACCGTCCATTAACATGTAGAAGTACTGTGGACAAAAAGTAGTAATATTGCTCAAACAGAAACTTTCCTAATCAGTATCCTCAAAGAGATGTGAATAACACCATTTTAAAAAGAGACCGTGTTTACGGCTTATTCACATGGATGCTCAGTCCCATACAGTATAAAGATCTGTTTATCTTTTTGTTCTAGGGCAGGAAAGAAAATTGCTTCCCCCACCAACACGGTCAGTGCTAATCCCTCCCACGGAGCCAGGAGAACACAGTGTTACTGCCGGTTGCTATAATAACCGCTAGTAACAATCACATGTATATTCTGATAGGCTGGTTGTACCCAGGGTGATTGATCAATCAACTAGGGTACATTCAGCTTGCCTAAACTTGGTTCAAATCTCAGCCAGTCCCTGCTGAACCGGCCGAGATTCAAACTGTCTATGGCCGGCTTTACTGTATTTTTTTCAGTCTGTGGTCCATTGGAGAGATATCACTTCACTTTCTGTCTTGCAGGAAGTGAGAAGAAATCCCTTTACAAACATAAGTCATTGGAACAGGTATCCATATTGCAAGATTTCCCCTTGCCTCTTGCTCTGGTGACAAACGTAACATTAGTGAATATTCCTAGCAGAGAAACAAACAGAAATAAAAACTGTACAATGTTCTAACCCTTCCCTTCTCTATATAAAGTTAAATAAAACATTGTTGGCTATACATATCTAGTAGTAGTTAGCTGCTGAAAACTGGCCTTAGGGAGTCTGTGTCGGCATGGTGAATCTTCCTTATCAGAGAAATGGTGGTACAAGTTTCGACCAATGGCTTTAGCCTTTAAAAATGGTTGTAAACAGTCTCTAATTTTTTTCTTGTACCAGCTAGTGAGGTCCCTCTTTAGTAACGCATAAGTGTTGGCCTCACTGAGGAAAGTGGTGACCTTAAAATGATAAATCGAATATATTCATACCCAATGTGCACCTCCCCTTGTCTGCTGGCAGGATGGTAATGCTTGGATCCCTACTAAATAGCGTACGAGCCTTTCCCTCTAGTGGGGTCAAGTTGACAGGAGATGCTGAGGCATTAAAGAAGCCATCTACGTCAAACTGGAACAACCATACCTGAGAACAGGGGTATGAGTCTTCAACACCATCTGTCTTTCACTTTTAATGCAGTGTTAACATCTCTACTCCTGCATTTTGACAACAATTCATACCCTGCTGTGTACCCTGAAGGAGTAACACATAGGAAGCCTCCCTGACAGCAAGGATGGGAACAGGGTGGTTCTACCTTCTTCATTCCTCCCATAACATTTGCCTTTCTATGGTGATTGGATCAAGGTGTCAGTGCTACCTCTGTGGATATAGATGCTGGGGTATTTTCCTAACGCTCATTAGAACAAGTGGCTTTGGTAAGCTACAAAACATGTTCAACATTGCAGAGCAAGTTAAACTGATATATGTAGATCCTTGAGGGTTAGGGACTGATGCGAGTGTAATATATATATATATATATATATATATATATATATATATATATATGTAAAGCGCTGCGTAAATTGATGGCGCTATATAAGTACCTGAAATAAATAAATAAATAAATCTATCACGACCTGGATAAATGAGAACCCTCACAGATTTTACATTACCTTCCTTGATATAACTGTAAACTTCTACTCTTGAGCGCTTTTGTGTAGCCTGAAAGTTAGGGCGGCTACACACAGATCGAAATTAGGCCGGATCAGCAGGGACTAGCCAACTTTTGATCCATAAATGGGCAGGCTGGTTATACAGAAGTCGATCGACCAATTGACTTCTGTACAACCACCCTATCGTGTTTTATTGTGCTAGCTATAGCTCCTGATATGATTAGTGTATTCTAACAGGAGAGAAGTCTCCCCACTGTCAGAATACAAAGGCTTAGTGGGGAGGATTCCCACATTTACATCGAGTGTGTGGATCGGAGAATCAATCCATTTTGTTTTTCAAACAAAAAAATTACTAACGTATGGGCTGCCTTGCATGGATTAGGCTACCAGATGTATTGTGGGTGTTGTGTCTTTATAGACTGGGGGGAATCTATTCTTTTCTGTCAGACAGACCCTGTATTGCTAACACTGTGCAATACTACCAAACAAAGAACAATGCCTGCACATCAGGAAACATGGCTCCCTTCCAGTTTACATACAGTGAAGGAAATAAGTATTTGATCCCCTGCTGATTTTGAATGTTTGCCCACTCACAAAGAAATGATCAGTCTAAAAATTGAATGGTAGGTGTAATGTAACACTGAGACAGAATAGCAACAAAAAATTCAAAAGAAATGCATGTCTAACAAATGATGCACTGATTGGCATATTCATGAGGGAAATAAGTATTTGATCCCCTATCGTTCAGCAGGATTTCTGGCTACCAGGTGTCTCTCATACAGGTAACAAGCTGAGATTAGAAGCAGTCTCTTAAAGAGAGTGCTGTTAATCTCATTTTGTTACCTGTATAAGACACCTGTCCACAGAGCAAAATACTAACCATACACAGAAACAACGTTTTTAAAAGTGTGAACACAATTTTTTTAAAAACTTGAATCTGGTCCAAACAAATACTGTATATACAATAGACAGGTGTTTTTGTACAGGGTTACTGGTCCTTCCACTGGGTCCCCCTCGCAGCTCAATGCCGAAGCCAGCTTTAGCCAAGATGAATAACTCCGCTGAAGCAGGAACAGGTGTGAATTAAATTCTGGGAAGCACTGCAGAATGTGATTATTAAAATGCCATTGTTACTAGGATACGTTTAGTGAAACACTTTATTATCCACAGTACCCCAGGAGCCCCCAAACCTGAGGCAGTATGTGTACAACTTCCCAGTGTGAGCAACACTCTCTCCACTCACAACACAAACTTCACTATTGGTCCAAGGTGTGTATTTGGGTAGCAGCAGTGCACGGGGATTCCATTGCATACTAAACCCCTGGAATTTTGGGGCTCCCGAGGTGTTCCCAAAAATAAAACAAGGTAAGTGTATTCTATTAGGTTATTTTTTCCAGGTAAAAAATCTTTAAAATACGGCCCACTTAATATACCTACTCGTGATTCCTGTAAGAAGCAGTGTCATTGGTGATGCCAGGTGAGAGACTCTCAGACAGTAGCTGTATACATGCAAGATTCTGTTCCACCAACCATGTACCTACCTGCCATAAGAACAGCCAATAACTGACCCAGTTGAATTCCATGAGACGCTAGTAACTTCAAGGTGTTTCGCTGCAGCCTCCAAATACTGCAAGCTGTGCAAGCAAGATACCTAAATATAAATTATTAAGAGCAGAATGAAACTTCAGAGACCATAGCTAATACACTCAGGCAGACACAAAAACAAAATGAAATAAAAGTATAACTAAAAGCAAAACTTTTTTTTCCATTTTGGACAGAGTAAGAGGACGTTATAACCCCTGTAAGGTTTTTTTTTGCCATCTGTGTCCAATTGCAGAGTTTTCTCTTCACTTCCTGGTCCCATAGCCAAAACAGGAAGTGAGAGGAAATCCCTCCAAAGTGAAGGAATCCCTGGTTGTCACCAGAACTAGTGTCCCCATTGAAAGATTTCCCCTCTATTACTGTTCTGGGGACACCCCAAAATATAAAATTTTCCTTTACTTTCAGTGATGATGAGGAGAAATAGAGAGGGTAAATCTCCCTAACAGGGACACAGACAGCAATAAAACCTGACAGCTGTTCTAATACCTTTTCACTCTTTCCAAAACTAAAAAAAAATGTTTTGCTTTTAATTCCTTTAATTTAATTCCACAACTAGATTCTTTCATTATTGTTCCAAATAGTTTGTGCGAGACAGACGCAGGACAAGCATGCAGCTAGTATATGGTAAGCTCTCTATGCAGCCACACCCTTGCACTGTCCCCTATAACAGGATGCTAAAATGCTAGATCTAAGCAGCCTTACAAAGGATCTGTCACTTTGCCATCAGGAGCAGATTGTTAATAACACAACCACCAACTCACGAAGGGTTCATGTATACTTGGTTCAACTTCAACACACAATAAAGTGCCTATTGCTTCAACATGCTTTTGTCATGTGTTTTTGATGCTTCAAAGATGCTTTTTTGAGCTTTAATAAAGCTTGGCAGATGCCCTGTGTGTGTTGATTTTCTATTTGTTTTAAAGGGGCACAACAGAACTCAGTAGTACCCCCACTCAGCAGATCCCTGGCTCATTAGTACCCCTGTTCAGCAGATCACTAACTCATTGGTACCCTCATTCAGCAGATCCCTGGCTCATTAGTACCCCTGTTCAGCAGGTCCCCAGCTCATTGGTACCCTTGTTCAACAGATCACTAGCTCATTGGTACCCTCATTCAGCAAATCCCCAGCTCATTAGTACCCCTGTTCAGCAGATCCCCGGCTCATTAGTACCCCTGTTCAGCAGATCACTAGCTCATTGGTACCCTCAATCAGCAGATCCCCAGGGTATTAGTAACCCTGTTCAGCAGATCCCCAGCTCATTGGTACCCTTGTTCAGCAGATCCCCAGCTTGATAGTACCCTTGCTCAGCAGACTCCCTGCCCAGTAGTACCCCAAGCTCTGTTGATGCCCCACTCAGTGGTAATTAACACCCCTGCTGACCCTCTAGTTTACTGATCCTCTTCTCTCTCCAGTCCCCACTCCCCTCCCGCTATATTGATCCCATGCTGTGCACTGCTCTGGTCTGCCAGCTCTGCTGATTCTTCGTTTCTCAGTCTTCTCTCTCTTGTCATCACTCACTGTCTGCTTTAGCGTTCCCATGTTGCACACCATGTGTGCCGTCTGCTAGTTGCTCCGCTCCAGTCCGAACCACCTTCCTGCTGCTACACTCTGCACACCAAATGTGATGTCTGCACCAGACACTTCCAGAATAGATATGCATGAATCGGAAATGACTGATGATGACATCTTTCTTGTTTGCATGCTGATCTCACAGTGCATCCTGGAATATCTCATACCTACAATACCTCCAAAACAAAACAAAGCTAACGCTGAATAAAAGCCTCTCAAAAGCTACAGGTGCTGTCAGTGAGCTTTGTCATAGACTTCTATGGAGACGTTGAAGATGCTCTGAAGCACTGTGAAAGCGTGATAGGGTATATCTTTTGAAGCAAAGCAAACGCAATGTGTAAACAGGACTGTAGACTAACCATTTTATTTAGATACAGGTGCCTTGTTTGGCATTCAGAGTACTTTAAAAAGGCATATCCAAACCCACATTTTGAAGCAAGTGTAAACGAGTCCTAAGACCCCTTTGGATTTCAGCTTTTAGCTGCGGTTAGAGGAACTTATTTACCACAGCTAAATGCAGACAATACATCCCTATGGCTCCATTCACACACTGAGTTAACAACGTTTACATAACATATGGTTTTATGCGCTTAGGAAGAATAGATATGCATTTACAAGTGGCAGAACAACTGCTTGTGTGAAAGAGGCCTAATACTCTTTTTCCCTGTGCTCCCCCACTGCTCAGTTGCTCTGTCTCTGCCTCCACTAAGGGTGCTTTCACACTTGTAAATGCACCTGCTCTTCCATTAGATAAGAGAACCCCACAGGGAGTTCATGTGCTTAGCTGCGGGAGGCAGCCCCATTGAAAGCAATGGGAGGCTGATGGCTCCCGCAGCTATTCACATGCAACAACTGCATGAGAGTGATCTGTCCTGGATGCAGGCAGGCTGCAGGGTTTCTCATATCTAATCGGAGAGCGGGTGCATGAATGTACCCTAATACCCAAAGCTTACAAGTATGGGAAAGCATGTGCTTGCCAGGATGCAGTGCTCAGACCTGAATGTCCTATTGCCAGGCTTGAACACTGTTGCTTGACGAGAACAAAGTTATCAACCTCTTCTAAGCTCTAAAGCAGAATGGGCAAAGTGACAGGTTCTCTTTAAAGTTAAAGCATCCTAAATCCACAGCACCACCCCAGACCTGCTCATTTGCATTTACTGCAGATTGACAGGATGCTGCCTCAAGAGAGCCCATCTTCGCTCATTAGAGAAAATCGATGAATGAGAGCTGCAATCCAGTCTCTGCTTTTCTGTGTTGTTTTTGTGAAACATCCACAAAGTAGCTGCAACCAGAATGTCTCCACCGAAATCCGCCATCTCCTTAACGCGTTTCACCAAAAATGGCATGATCAAATGCGTTAAGGCGACTTTATTGATATTTTTCTCTTCATTGTTCAATTACAGGTTGGGGGGCAGAATGGTAATTGAGATATATTGCTCTCAAAAAAAAAAAAAAAATGAAGCCGCCAATGTTTGCTGTCTGGCAATGGAGCCTAAAACACAAAACTGGATGAATACAATTTAATTACAAATAAAACAGTTCACATTTATGTATTGCCTGTTATTCAGTTTTAAAGTGGTTCTAAAGTCTCAATGTTTTTCACCTTCATGCTTTCTATGCATGAAGATAAAAAACCTTCTGTGTGTAGCAGCCCCCCTTAACACTTACCTGAGCCCGCTCTTGATCCAGCGATGTCCACAAGAGCCTGGGTTCTCCGGGGACTCTCACTTCTGATTGACCACTGGCTCCCGCTACTGTCAATCACAGCCAGTGAGTCAACTGGGGGAAGGAGAGGGAGGGGACAGGGCCAAGCCGTGGCTCTGTGTGTGAATGGACATACAGAGCAGCGGCTGCTCGGGAGAGCACCTGCTCAGGTGCCCCCAGAGCAAGCTGTTTGCTATGGGGGTAACCGACAGGAGGGATGAACCAGAAGCGTCAGAGGGGGACCTGAGAAGAGGAGGATCCGGGCTGTTCTGTGCAAAACCACCAAACAGAGCAGGCAAGTATGTTTATTTTTAAGAAGAAAAAAAAAATAGACTTTAGCATCACTTTAACCACTTGACCTCCGGAAGATTTACCCCCCTTCCTGATCAGGCCATTTTTTGAGATATGGTGCTGTGTTAACTGACAATTGCACCGTCATGCAACGCTGTACATAAATGAAATTTTTGTAATTTATTTCCCACAAATACAGCTTTCTTTCAGTGGTATTTGATCACCTCTGCAATTTAATTTTTTGCGCTATAAAAAAATACAATAAATAAAATTTCTTCATAAATTTAGGCCAAAATGTATTCTGCTACACGTCTTTGCTAAAAAAAAAAAATCTCAATAAGTGTATATTAATTGGTTTACATGAAATTTATAGCGTCTACAAATCACAGTATATATACTGGAATTTTTATTTATTTATTTTATACTAGTAATGGTGGCGATCAGCAACTTTTAGCGGGACAGCGGCGGGCATTGTGACACTGGGTGGGAACTGACAAACTGCCACTGATATCTCCAGTAACACTAATTCAGTGATCAGTACTAATAAAAAGCACTGACACTGTACTAATGACACTGGGCAAGAAGGGGTTAACATCTGGGGCAGAGAGATAGAAAGCAGCACATCCAAGCTGACAGGAGAGAGATCTGTGTTGATTCAGCCGGGACCCGGTGATTGACATTCTCAGGAACCAATCGTAGTGTGGGCAGGGCAGAGCACGCGCACGCACCCTACCCGGAATTGTAAAATCACATATATTTATGTGCTTTTGCACAGCGTCCCTGCCTTGTAGCAATACATCTATTATGGAGTGGTCGGCAAGTGGTTAATGTGATATTAAAGGTATGGTTTTCTTAAAATAACAAACATGTCATACTTACCTGCTCTGTGCATTGGTTTTGCACAGAACAGCCTCGATCCTCCTCTTCTTGGGTCCCCCGCTAGCGCTCCTCCCCCTATGCTATGTGAATACAGAGCAGGGCTCATCCCCACCCCTCCACAATGGATGTGATTGACAGCAGCAGGGGCCAATAGCTCCCGCTGCTGTATCTGAGCCAATGAGGAGGCAGAGAGCTGGGAAAGCCTTGGCTCTCGTGCCCATAGCTGGACTGAGATCGGGCTCAGGTATGTATCTGGGGGGGCTGCAGGGGAAGCTGCATGCAGAAGGTTTTTTTTCTTGCCACATAGATTGATGTAGGGAAAAAACCTGCTGCTTTTACAACCACTTTAAGAGTTATCATTGCCCACACAAAAAAAACGTCTTAACAGCTTGGAGTGGGCAGTTTGCAGTATTGGCTGCAGAATGCAAATGCACTGCAGAGATGGATCTGTTCCAGAATTAAAATTTATCTTACCTGTGAATTTGGCTCTTCCCAGGTCACTTCATAGCCATCAAATGCATGACTTCTCCAGTTTTTCTTTAGTTCTCTGATCATATCTTCTTCCACACGTTTGAGAAACATCCCCACATCTGGATAATCTAGAAGTGGCCCAAGGTCAATATCCAAGGCTCTCTGGTCATGTTTCCATTCAGTCTGGGTTCCAGCCTCAATGACTGTGCCCACTTGTGCCGATAACTCTCCGGTGGCGATGGGCTGTGTCTGGCAGCTTTTCTATAAAATAGAGAGAGGCATGCTTTAATCAAGCCATTAAATGATCATGTTAAAGGGCAAGGCCCTGCCTGAACCAAGGGCAGCCTCCACACAGAGGTTGATATACTGGAGGAAAATAGGCTGTTTACTACTGCTAAAGAATTTCCCCCAGTTTCATGAAGAAGGTGAAACTCTGTTGACTTCCATCATCCATCATTATTTTCCTTGTATGTGATTGGGTATTCTTTGCAACAGGAATTTTTACCACATTCACTAAGTTAAAATGACATTAAAGCTTCAGGTTTTTTTCAAACAACAAACATGTCTATACTTACCTGCTCCTGAGCAGCCCTGATCCTCTTCTTTTCAGGTCCCCACCAGCGCGCTCCTGGCTCCTCCCCCTTAAGCTGTGCCCCCAAGGAAAGCCACTCATCCCTGGGGCACCACTGCAGACTCGTCCCCTCACTGGCTGTGGCTGACACAACCGCTGCTGTCTCAGCCAATGAGCAGGAAGGAAGAGTCCCCAGACAGCAGAGGCTGTCAAAAACGTCACTGGATCAGAGGAGGCTCATGTAAACCATAGACTACATGAAGGTAAAAAACCTTGAGCCTTTAAAATCACTTTAAGGGAAACTTCTCCTGCAAAGTGAACAGTCTATTTACCTTTAGTAAATCCACCTCAACTGCAGTGCATAGAAACTCAGGAACAGATAGAGAGCTGCAGTGCAGTGCACAAAAATGCAGACATGTTGAAGGCTACCACACAATACCATGCACCAACGTTCTAAAATGAACAGAGCATATAGAAAACAGTTGTTTTTTGTGTCCCCTTTTGGAGAATGGCACTTTTCCAGTGCAGAATAATGCTGGTCTCGGCACTCTGAGAGCTCATATAAAGCCACAAGAGGGTCAAACAGAGTACATTTGGGTTTAGGTCTCTGCCTGGGAATGGAGATGAGCTCAGGATTTCTCTAAACTCATCTCCATTAGACTTCATTTACATGTGCAAACACACGTGAGATAATGGCACTCCAACCCAATCATGCAATCAGCGCCGGCAAGAGCTCTCCGTTTCCACTCACCGTGCCTGACTTGCGGTCTCCACCCCACAACACAAGAGTCCACCCATGTAGACAAATTTGTCAACCAGGTGAGAATGAATACATTTCTCTTTATTTCGTCCAGCTTTAAGGGGGAGGCGGTAGGCGGGCAGCACATCTAAATGAGGATGAATACAATTTCTTTTTGTTTCAGCCAAGGCGTACACATGTTCCAAACAGAGCCAACACTAAGGCGTTTCAGCCTATCAAGGCCTTACTCATGGTTAAGTAAGGCTTCTGCTCACTATGCACTTCAGCATACGCTGACCTCGCTCTGCCATTTTACGTGGCCTACCACTTGGTGGCTGAGTTGCTGTTTTTCCCAGTTGCTTCCACTTTGTTATAATCCCACTAACAGCTGACCGTGGAATATTTAGTAACAAGGAAATGTCACGGATGGACTTATTGCACAGGTGGCAACCTATCACAGGACCACGCTTGGAGTCACTGAGCTCCTGAGAGCGACCCATTCTTTCACAAATGTTTGTAGAAGCAGTCTGCATGCCTAGGGGCTTGATTGTATACACCTGTGGCCATGGAGGTGATTGGAACACCTGAATCACATGATTTAGAGGGGTGTCCCAATACTTTTGGCAATAAAGTGTATATGGATAAATCAGCATTGATGGAGGGTGGTGGCACCACAACCTCCAGGGGCGGGGAAGAGCGATGAACTCCTCCAGATGTCCATTCAGTGCAATGAAAGATCTCTTGTGGCCAGGCTTTTTAATTATGACTGGAGTGTGATAGTGATAGGAAGGAAGTTATCCATGGCCTCATGACAGGTCCATGATTTCCAGGCCTGCCTGTGTGTGAGGAGCTCTGGACACTCACAGACTCGCAGCGGCTCTCCTGGGATTTCCTCCATACAGACTCCACAGCAACCCCCTCCACAGTCTCATCTACAAACTGCATGGTTCTGCAACCCAGGAACCTGGCTGTACCCGGTGAAAGCACGCATCCACGGTTCCCACAGCAACTAGAATCTCTTCCTAACCGGCGCGGAAAATGACGTCACCGCTGCGACTCGCTTTTTCTGCCGCTAGTTCTCCTTTCATTTTTCTTTGCAGTCGGTAAAACACAGCCCTAAAGCCGGGAGGAATACTGTGACATAGATTTAAAGCCATTTCGATCCACAGCAGAGCCGACAGGGCAGAGGCGTAGAGTCACCTCTGCTGACGGTCCCGGCGCCATCTTTGAAAAGGGAAGACGTCCTAGTTACTCGAAATAGTTGAATACTTCGGACCTCTGAAGAGCGGTAGTATTCAAACACGGAGACTATTTGCAGTTGGTTTACAAAAAAGCATACAAAAAGCGCAGTTACCAGTCTGGAAGCTGGATGAGGATTACCAGCAACAAACATGGCGCCTTAAAGAGAGTGATGGCTTTTATCATGTGACCTTGAAGAGTCATGGTAGCTGAGAGGAGGATTTCTTTTGTTTGTGGATCCAGCTCCAGTTATGATTCTTTAAGCTTTTATAGTAGAAAATAGTCACCAATAGGAAGAAATTGGTGAACACTGCCTAGTGTTAGCTTTTGATGTGAATGCTGGCCATATATACATGGCAATTATCTAGCACATTCAGCTACCTCCGGGGTTCAAGCAATCTAGTCACCATGTGTAGCAAGCCCCAAGTCCATGCATCCCGTCAGTAAAACATGAATGTACAGTAGCTCTCATTTTTCACAATTTGTTCAAGATGACAAGTTACATACAATGATAATCTGGCAGAGAATTAACACTTCCCAGTGCCTGTGATTGCATGATTTCCAGGACGCCTGCAGCCGCTCCGTCCCTTGCACACTATGTCATCTCTATAGATGAAGAATCCTCTGGAACATCTCTAACCCAAACGTCCCTTCTTTTGTACTCCAACGAGCTGCAGGACACGTCATTCCCGGCCTCACGGTTTACTGTAGCTGCAGAGCCGGGAAAGACCCGTCTCAACACTCAATGAAGTGCAAAAAAGCAGAAATTCGGGTTAGCTCTAATTCACGTGGGGCATATAAATCTGTAACCCATGTCTGTGCTTACCCACAACATGAAAGGCAATTGTTACAATGGGGAAAATACTCTAAAGGTTATGGAATGCGTTATGTCGGTCACGTGATCACATGTCCATCATCCCCTGTAGCTATCACATTTTGTACCACCTCCCCTTTCCTTTAGATCAGGGGTCTCCGCACTCTCTAAACAAAGGGCCGCTTTACTGTCCTTCAGACTTTAGGAGGGCCGGAGTGGCCAGTGGGAGTAATAAATCTCCCAGCGTTAATAGGAGTAAAAAACAAATGACATAGTGCTTGTAGTCAGTGGAAGGTGGGGAATAGGAGGAATAGTGTCCAGTCATTGGTATTAGTGGGAGGTATAGTGCCCCATCATTGGTATTAGTGGGAGGAATAGTGCCCAATCATTGGTGTCAGTGGGAGGAATAGTGCTCCATCATTGGTGTCAGTGGGAGGAATAGTGCTCCATCATTGGTGTCAGTGGGAGGAATAGTGCCCCATCATTGGTGTCAGTGGGAGGAATAGTGCCCCATCATTGGTGTCAGTGGGAGGAATAGTGCCCCATCATTGGTATCAGTGGCAGGAATAGTGCCCCATCATTGGTATTAGTGGAAGGAATAGTGCCCCATCATTGGTATTAGTGGAAGGAACAGTGCCCCATCATTGGTATCAGTGGGAGGAACAGTGCCCCATCATTGGTGTCAGTGGGAGGAATAGTGCCTCATCATTGGTATAAGTGGAAGGAATAGTGTCCCATCATTGGTATCAGTGGGATGAATAGTGCCCCATCATTGGTATTAGTGGAAGGAATAGTACCCCATCATTGGTATCAGTGGGAGGAATAGTGCCCCATCACTGGTGTCAGTGGGAAAAATAGTACCCCATCACTGGTGTCAGTGGGACAAATAGTACCCCATTATTGGTGTCAGTGGGACGAATAGTACCCCATCATTGGTATCAGAGGAAGGAATAGTGCCCCATCCTTGGTATTAGTTGGAGGAATAGTTCCTCACCCTTGGTATTAGTTGAAGGAATAGTACCTAATTGTTTATATCAGTGGGAGGAATTGTGCCACATCATTGGTGTCAGTGGAAGGAAAAATGCCCCATAATAAGTGACAGTGGAAGAAATGGTGCCTCCTTATTGGTGTCATTGGGAGGAATAGTACCACAGGGCCAGATAGAGGCAGGCAAAGGGCTGCATTTGGTTCACGGGCTGCAGTTGAAGGGCCACTGCTTTAGATTGTAAGCTCCATGAGCAGGGCCCTCCTATTCCTTCTGTACTGAGCTGTATTGTAATTGTAGTCTCCCTTTATATTGTAAAGCGCTGTGCAAACTGTTGGCGCTATATAAATCATGTGTAATAATATCACGTGATAATGAAAATGTCAATTCACTCTTGCTTGTGTGTGGTATTCACCGCAAACAGCAAAAAACGTTTGGTAAATACCACATAAAAAGGCGTTAAAGTCAACTCATAGAAGGAAATAAATAAATGCATGCTGTAATTATGTAGTGGTCTAGGCTTGCAATAAGTATAGGAATCGTCAGACCTGGTTTAGGAGGCAGGCCCAGATCTAGGGGGGTACTGGGGTGGGCTATGCCCACCTAGATTTTAGTTGTGCCCCCCAGATCTTTGAGAGTCTCATGGCTTTGTGGATGCACTTGATGGGAACAGTTGATGTAAGGGGGAACTCTGCTGGGGACAGTTGATGTAAGGGGGAACTCTGATGGGGACAGTTGATGTAAAGACGGCACTCTGAGGGGGGTACTCTGGTGAGGCAATTGATGTAAGGGGCACTCTGATGAGGCAATTGATGTAAGGGGGCACTTTGATATAGCCATTTTTTTTGTAAGGGGCACTCTGGTGAGGACACCCGATGTCAGGGGGACTCTTATAGGAGCTCTTCTAGGAACTCTGAGGAGGATTCCTGATATGAGGAGGAACTCTAATAGGGATATCTGATATAAGGGGGCACAAGTTCTGTTTAATCACCCTAATCTAATGATAGCCTAATATATACCAGCATTTCCTGTTCATTTCTGTACTGCCTCTGCACTACCTGTCAAACATTACTTCTGAATTATGACTCAGTGGTACAGAAGTATGCCGAGTGAACAGGGAATACTGGTTCCTTGTATGTCTGTCAAGCTATTGACATTCTGCCCCCTGACTTTTTTTTACTGCACCCCCAGATCAGATAGGCTAGATCTGGCCCTGTTAGAAGGTCAGGGATTGGTTTAAAAAAATAGGTATGAAAGTGCAGGCTGGAGCAGGGGGCAGCTAGATTCCACTCAGCTGTTGTCTCTGGAGGCTGGCAGACTGCGTAGTACAGATTGAACCCTTTGAATACAATCTTCTGGAATTTAAAGTAATGCAGAAGAGAAGATCAAGAAGGAGAAGGTCCTTTTAAGGAAAGATGCTTTAAGGAGCACACATTGTTGGATAATTACATGGATGCTGATATCCAGTTATCCAAGGCACCAATTATGGAACTAAATGCCCAACTCATAGGTTACCTTGAACCCTCAAACCAGCAAAGTTATGCCATTCCAGCCATGACTAAATTGTTGGCTGCATTACTTTTTTTAGGAAAGCATCCTATCAGATGGTAGCTGGTGAGATAGTGGGAATTTTGCAGACATCATTTTCTTGTCTCTTCAGCAATATAGGAGCACTATCATCGTTTAAATATTACAAAGAATATAACAGAATATGCAAAAAGGAAATAAAGGCTGCAAAAACTGAAAACGAATGACAGATTGCAAAAGATAGCAGGACCAACCCCAAAAAAATTCTTCAAATATATTAATAGTAAAAAGGTCCGGTCCGAGCATGTAGGCCCTTTACAAAATAATCTAGAGTGGGTGACTGGGGACAAAGAAAAATCAAATTTATTTAATACCTTCTTCAGCTCTGTGTATACAATGGAGCATGGGGGAGCTCTTGTCCATAATGGGCATGGTATTGACACAGCTCCAGATGATCCACATTGGCTCACAATTGATATGAAACAAAAATACTTAGACAGTGTAAAGGTGAATAAAGCACCTGGACTGCATGGCATAAACCCACAGGTCCTTAAAGAATTTAGCCCTGTCATTTCAAACCATTGTTTCAAATTTTTAGGGACTCTTTAATGACTGGCATAGTACCACTGGATTGGCGTAAGGCCAAGGTGGTGCCAATATTTAAAAAGGGGTCAAAATCTTTGCCAAGTAATTATAGACCTGTTAGTTTAACTTCTATAGTTGGGAAGATACTGGAGAGTTTAATAAAAGACCACACAGATGAGTTCTTGCTGGAAAAAAAATATTTTAAGCAACAGACAGCATGGATTCATCAAAGACAGAAGTTGTCAAACAAATCTGATTTCTTTTTATGAGGAGGTGAGCAAAACCTTGGACAGAGGGGTGACGGTGGATGTGGTATACTTGGATTTTGCAAAAGCATTTGACACAGTTCCCCACACGGCTATTGTGTAAGGTAAAGTCTATGGGCTTTGAAAAATCTGTATGTAAAAGGTTAGAAAACTGGCTAAAAGATCGTATTCAGAGAGTAGTGGTTAATTATTCATACTCTGAATGGTCTGGGGTCATCAGTGGTGTACCCCAGGGTTCAGTGTTGGGACCCTTACTTTTTAATATATTTTTAAATGATATAGGGTCTGAGATTAAAAATCCCATTTTACCATCATTTATCATTTTACCCCTGTACTAATCATTAGTAATATCTCATCTGGAATACGCAGTTCAGTTTTGGCCACCAATTCACAAAAAGAACATTGGGGAACTGGAGAAAGTGCAAAGAAGGGCAACCAAACTGACACGAGGCATGGAGGAGATCAGCTATGAGGAAAGATTAGAGGAACTGAATGTATTCTCTCTTGAGAAGAGGAGATTAAGGGGGGATATGATTAACATGTATAAATACATCAGTGGTTCATATAGTGAACTCGGAGTAGAGTTATTCACCCTGAGGTCATCACAGAGGACAAGGGGGCACTCTTTACGTCTGGAGGAAAAGAAATGTAATCTCCAAACACGGAAAGGTTTCTTCACAGTGAGAGCTGTGAAAATGTGGAATAGACTCCCTCAAGAGTTGGTTCTGGCCAGCTCAGTGGATTGCTTAAAAAAAGGCCTGGATTATTTCCTAGATACACAGAATATAACTGGATACTAACATTTATAGGTAAAGTTGATCCAGGGAATATCCGATTGCCTCTCGGGGGATCAGGAAGGAATTTTTTTCCCAGCAGGTGCAAATTGGATCACGCTTGCTGGGGGGTTTTTTCCCTTCCTCTGGATCAACTCTGGGTGTAGGATAATAACTTTTTTTTTGTTTTTTCTATGGTTGAACTGGATGGACTTTTGTCATTTTCAGCCAGACTAACTATGTAATTGCACAGGTTCCCTGTAATAGCTCCTAAATATACTAACTTTCTGGAATCTCATCAGGCGTGGAATCAAGTTAAAAATAATTTTTTTTGGATTGCCAGAATTCCAAATGTGCTTGGTGCAACTGACGTTTATGCAATATGCTTGTGAAAACTTATTGCATGGTTTACATAGTTAGTCTGGCTGAAAAAAGACAAAAGTCCATCCAGTTCAACCATAACAAAAAAAAAAAAGAAAGTAATAATCCTATACCCACAGTTGATCCAGAGAAAGGCAAAAAAAAAACAGCAAAGCATTATCCAATTTGTTCCTGCAAGGGAAAAAAATTCCTTCCTGATCCACCGAGAATTACTGGTAATTACTGCATGATTCGGAAATATAACGCATTTGATTTAGTAAGGAGAATTTCTTAATTACACAGTTTGTTTCAAAAACACTGTGCGTTATTTTACCACATACTCGGATGTGGTAAAATTATAGCTTAGTGAATTGTGCCCAATATGCTGACAACAGACAAGCAATTGTTACTATATGCTGTCAATTGTTACTTTAGCCAGCAAAAATGGCCATTTGGTACAATATTCAGGCAACAAAAATGCAATTGTTACAATATACGAGCACCAAACGGGCAATGGTTACACTATGCAGGCAACATACAGGATATGGTTAAAAAAAAAATGCATAGCTGGTTAAAAAATGCAATTACATTCACAAGCTCATTCAGCTTGGCTGTGGAAACCTCTGCCCTGGGAACTCTTGATAATTGGTGCCTTGGCATTAGTCTTGGTATCTGAGGTAGAATACTGGCAGGCTGGCTTTGATCACATGCCCAAAGGGTTGTTGTTTTACAAAATTATAATTTTGGTAAGTGGCAGTAAAATAATATTTATGGTATGGCAACATTTAAATCCAAAAAGTATCTATTTCAGATTAATATATACTTGGGCAAGTAGTGGTTTGTGATATTCTAAGAAAATACTTTGTGCAAGAAGTTTAGTTCCACCACCTGGAGCCAAGCACCAGAAAATTAAATTAACATAGCGACAATTATTCAGTTAATCTAAAAAAAATTACAGAATTTGTTAAAATTCTTGGATATTGTTCTTTTACTGCATTGTACCATGCTGCAGTTTTCTGTACAAATTTACTTTAGTTTTGGACATTACAGGAGATGATGTATGCTGCACACAGGAAACTGTGACCAAAGGAAAAGGTATCTGCTGTATGTAAATAGATATCCTCAGGTGAATTCTACGTAGCTTCAAACATGCTTAAGACAAGAATAGATCTATACTACAAAAAACTTAACAAAACAAAAAAACAACCCCTGCCCCCCCCCCCCCCCAAAAAAAAAAACACAGGCAGACTTGATGGACCACTTTTTCTGCCATCACTTTTCTCTGTTTCTATTTTACTACTGACTTGGATTGAACAGTCTAGACACTGTAATACTGAATTTACAAGAGCTATCAAAGGACATATGAATGCACATGAGCATGTTAAAGAATGTTAACAATAAATTATGTCATGAGAGTACTAATGCTATCCTTGGAGTTCTAGGTGCCCGATCTACTATAATGTTGATCCTGCAGAATTTTCAGAAGTTTGGCAGTACATAAAGCCCATGAATTTTAGGACAGAATTTATTTGTGATAAAATCGTGTTGGGGGTGAGAAATTTTCTTGCACATCACTGAGGTTATATTTAAAGCACACCGTAGCTGACATCACCCTACCCTAATATGACTGATAGTATTGAACTAAGATTTTTTTAAATGTACACATGAAGTGATTAGTTAAATTTTAATATTGTAATCAATAATAATAATTTTAATGTAAAAAAATTATAATTATACACTGTTTCTCTGATAACCATATACATATAAATACAATTCTAAATATATATTATACATAAACATATAATTATAAAAATAATATACACTGCTCAAAAAACATTAAAGGAACACTTTTTAATCAGAGTATAGCATCAAGTCAATTAAACTCCTGGGATATTGATTTGGTCAGTTAAGTAGCAGAGGGGGTTGCTAATCAGTTTCAGCTGCTTTGGTGTTAATTAAATTTACAGGTGCACTAGATGGGCAACAATGAGACGACCCCCAAAAATGGAATGGTTATACAGGTGGAGGCCACTGATATTTTTTCCCCTAATCATCTTTTCTGACTGTTTTTCACTAGTTTTGCATTTGGCTAGGGTCACTGTCACTACTGGTAGCATGAGGAAATACTTGGACCCTACAGAGGTTGCACAGGCAATCCAACTCCTCCAGGATGGCACATCAATATGTGCCATTGCCAGAAGGTTTTTCTGTGTCTCCCAGCAGTCTCAAGAGCATGGAGGTTTCAGGAGACAGGCAGTTACTCTAGGAGAGCTGGACAGGGCTGTAGAAGCTCCTTAACCCATCAGCAGGACTGTTATCTGCTCCTTTATGCAAGGAGGAAAAGGATGAGCACTGCCAGAGGCCTACAAAATGACCTCCAGCAGGCCACTGGTGTGAATGTCTCTGACCAAACAATCAGAAACAGACTTCATGAGGGTGGCCTGAGGGTCCGACGTCCTCTAGTGGGCCCTGTACTCACTGCCCGGCACCATAGAGCTTGATTGGCATTTGCCATTGAACACCAGAATTGGCAGGTCCGCCACTGGCGCCCTGTGCTTTTCACAATGAGAGCAGGTTCACACTGGTCACAGGTGACAGACGTTAAAGGGTCTGGAGAAGCTGTGGAGAACGTTATGTGGCCTGTAACATCATACAGCATGACTGTTTTGGTGGTGGGTCAGTGATGGTCTGGGGAGGGATATCCATGGAGGGACGCACAGACCTCTACAGGCTAGACAATGGCATCCTGACTGCCATTAGGTATCGGGATGAAATCCTTGTCCCCATTGTCAGTCCCTATGCTGCTGCAGTGGGTCCTGGGTTCCTCCTTGTGCATGACAATGCCCAGCCTCATGTGGCGAGAGTATGCAGGCAGTTCCTGGAGGAAGAAGTAATTGATACCATTGAATGGCCCCCACGCTCGCCTGACCTAAATCCAATAGAACACCTCTGGGATATCATGTTTTGGTCCATCTGATGCCGCCAGGTTGCACCTCAGACAGGAGCTCAGTGATGCCCTGGTCCAGATCTGGGAGGAAATACCCAAGGACACCATCTGTCCTCTCATTAGGAGAATGCCCCGATGTTGTCAAGCATGCATACAAGCATGTGGGGGCCATGCCAATTACTGAGGACCATTTTGAGTTGCTGCAATGAAATTTCAGCAAAGTGGACTAGCCTGCTGTATAATTTTTTCACTTTGATTTTCAGGGTGTCTTTGAATTCAGTCCTCTGTAGGTAGACAATTTTCATTTCCGTCAAACGATGGGGCATCCTTACATTCCTAACACATTACCCAGTCCATATCTGTAGAGATACCCAACATATTTCTCCCCATTGAGATCTGATGTGCTTTCAAAGTGTTTCTTTAATTTTCCACATTTTGTGTTACAATCAAAAACATAAATGTATTTTATTGGGATTTTATGTGATAGACCAACACAAAGTGGCACATATTTGTGAAGTGGAAGGAAAATGATAAATGGTTTTCAAATTTTTTTACAAATAAATATGTGAAAAGTGTGGCGTCCATTTGTATTCAGCCCCCCAGAGTCAATATTTTGTAGGACCCCCTTTCGCTGCAATTACAGCTGCAAGTCTTTTTGGGGATGTCTCTACCAGCTTTGAACATCTAGCTGAAATGTTTGCCCATTCATCTTTGCAAAATAGTTCAAGCTCTGTCAGATTTGATGGAGACCGTCTGTGAACAGCAATTTTCAAGTCTTGCCTCAGATTCTCAATTGGATTTAGGTCTGGACTTTGACTGGGCCATTCTAACACATGAATATGCTTTGATCTAAACCATTCCATTGTAGCTCTGGATGGATGTTTAGGGTCGTTGTCCTGCTGGAAGGTGATCCTCCGCCCCAGTCTCAAGTCTTTTGCAGACTCTAACAGGTTTTCTTCTAAGATTGTCCTGTATTTGGCTCCATCCATCTTCCCTTCAACTCTGACCAGCTTCCCCGTCCCCGCTGAAGAAAAGCATCCCCACAACATGATGCTGCCACCACCATGTTTCACGGTGCGGATGGTGTGTTCAGGGTGATGTGCAGTGTTTTCTGCCACCACCATGTTTGCTTTTAGGCCAAAGAGTTCAATTTTGGTCTCATCTGACCAGAGCATGTTCTTTCACATGTTTGCTGTGTCCCCCACATGGCTTCTCGCAAACTGCAAATGGGACTTCTTGTAGCTTTCTTTCAACAATGGCTTTCTTCTTGTCACTCTTCCATAAAGGCCAGATTTGTGGAGTACACGACTAATAGTTGTCCTGTGGACAGATTCTCCCACCTGAGCTATGGATCTCTGCAGCTCCTCCAGAGTTACCATGGACCTCCTGGCTGCTTCTCTGATTTATGCTCTCCTTGCCCTGCTTGTCAGTTTAGGTGGACGGCCATGTCTTGGTAGGTTTGCAGTTGTGCCATATTCTTTCCATTTTTTGGATGATAGATTGAACAGTGCTCTGTGAGATGTTCAAAGCTTGGGTTTGAACACACCTGTCTGGTGTGTTCCTTGGCCTCCATGATGCTGTTTGTTCACTAATGTTCTCTAAAAACCTCTGAGGGCTTCACAAAACAGCTGTATGTATACTGAGATTAAATTACACACAGGTGGACTCTGTTTATTAATTAGGTGACTTCTGAAGGTAATTGGTTCTATTAGATTTTAGTTAGGGGTGTCAGAGTAAAGGGGGCTGAATACAAATGCACGCCACACTTTTCAGATATTTATTTGAAAAAAAAAATTGAAAACCATTTATCACTTTCCTTCTACTTCACAATTATGTGCCATTTTGTGTTGGTCTATCACATAAAATCCCAATAAAATACATTTACATTTTTGGTTGTAAAATGACAGAATGTGGAACATTTCAAGGGGTATAAATACTTTTTCAAGGCACTGTACAAATAAGTATAATTATATATATTATAAATAAACATATAATTATAAATATATATTATTTATATATCATATTATTTGTATTTTATTTTAGTTTATACTATCAGCTGTTTTAGGATGGGGAGAGGTTAAAGTATATCTCTATTTTTATTTTTTTAAGTGGAAAGGGTTACAACTCCTGTCAGGTTTTTATTGAGGTCTGTGTCCCTACTGGGGAGGTTCACTATCTCTATTTACCCTGGCAGCCATTGTCATCAAGTCATAAAGTAATGGGAAACCCAGAATTTTATAGCTGTCACCAGATGAAATCCAATGGAGATTTTATTTTATTCTTATTATTTATTTTTATCTTAATTTTATTAAAGTGGTTGTAAAGTCTCAAAGTTTTTTACCTTCATGCATTCTATGCATGAAGATAAAAAACCCTTTACGTGCAGCAGTGCCCCCAGCCCCCACTAATGCTTACCTGAGCCCCATCACAATCCATCGATCTGCACAAAAGCCTCAGCTGTCCTGGGTCTCTGCCTCCTCATTGGCTGAGACAGCAAGCAGGAGCCATTGGCTCCCGCTGCTGTCAATCACAATCAGTCAGCCAATGTAGAAAGAGAGGGTGGGGCAAAACCAAGGCTCTGTGTGTAAATGAACACACGGAGCAGAAGCTTGGGAACACGGCTGCTCAGGTGCCCCCATAGCAAGCTGGTGGCTGTGGGGGCACCCAACGGAAAGGAGGAGCCAGGAATGCCGGCGGGGACCTGAGAAGAGGAGGACCTAGACTGCTCTGTGCAAAACCACTGCACACAGCAGGTAAGTATAACCTATTTGTTAATTTCCCCACAAAAAGCGAGTCTTTACTATTGCTTTAAGCTTCTGCTTTGTCTCAATGATAACCCCCATGGATGCAAACAGCAAAAATAAAATAAAATAAAACCAATAGGAGTTTAAAACATTGCCTACTCAACACAAAAAAAGTGTTAGCAATAGATACTCTTTAAAATGGAACTAAAGTCCGCTATACTTACCTTTGCTGCAGTGATGTGACATCCATCAACACCCTCATTGGTTCCAACTTCTTTGCCCAGTCTTCTTCCATTCTTATGTGTGCCTCAGTGTACAATAATAAATATGCAGAAACAGATTTATTGCAGGAGAGGCATAGTACATCTCATCTACAATAAAAAGCCTTCTTGCCAGCAACAGTAAATTTCCACTTTAACTTCAATACAGGACTTCAATTAGATAACCCCTCACCAACACAATTTTATTTCAAACACATTCTGTTTTGAAACTTAAAAATCTTTTTTCTAATTTTTCTATTTTTTTCTGGCTGTGAGCAGGATGGAAACCTAAGGAGGGAAAATAAATCTCAATCGAGGTTTAACATTTTTATCACTCAATTTTACAGCAGGGTAAGCAAGTGTCATATGGTGTATTATGATTCAAAAGTACATTTATAAAATAAAATTTGTTTTTTTATTAGTTTTTATTATTTTATAGGTTTCCTATAGAGACAGCACAACAAACACTTCCTTTTCAGACTTTTTTTTATTTCTTTCTCTCATTTTTTTAACGGGAGCTAACAAGACCCGGTAAAAAAGAGTAAAGTAGCTGTGAACTCCACCCTCTTTCTGGCTATCAAAATAAAAATTACCAATATCCACCATTTCATATGTACTAACTAAAGAAGTAAATGTTATTTCATTTTTTCTGCTAATAATTTATAAATAAATGTATATTATTATTATTATACAGGATTTATATAGCGCCAACAGTTTGCGCAGCGCTTTACAATATAAGGGAGACAGTACAATTACAATACATTTCAGTACAGAAGGAATATGAGGGTTCTGCACGTGGAGCTTACAATCTAAAAGGAAAGGGGGGTGATACAAAAGGTGATAGCTACAGGGGATGATCTGGTGGAGGTGATTCAAGTACAGTTCTTAGGTGGAGGTGGGGTAGGCTTCCCTGAAGAAGTGAGTTTTCAAAGATCGCCTAAAGGCAGACAGGGTGGGGGCTGACCGGACATGCTGTGGTAGGGAGTTCCAGAGGATGGGAGAGGCTCTGGAGAAGTCCTGGAGGCGAGCGTGGGAGGAGTTGATGAGGGAGCTAGAGAGGAGGATATCATGGGAGGAGCGGAGTGGGCGATTTTGGCGGTATCTGTGGATGAGGTCGGTGATATAGCTAGGGGTAGTGTTGTGGATAGCTTTGTAAGCTGTGGTTAGTATTTTGAATTTTATATGTTGGGATAGTGGAGGCCAGTGGAGGGATTGGCGGAGAGCGGCAGCAGTCACTGATCGGTTAGTAAGGTGTATGAGTCTAGCAGCAGCATTCATAATAGACTGAAGGGGGGATAGCCTGTGTAACGGTAGACCAGTGAGGAGGGAGTTGCAGTAATCAAGGTGGAATATAACCAAGGCGTGGATAAGTCATTTTGTGGTGTCATTGGTCAGGAAGGGGCGGATTTTGGAAATGTTCTGGAGGTTGAGGCGGCAGGATTTAGCCAGTGATTGGATGTGGGGTCCAAAGGAGAGGTCAGAGTCTAGGATTACGCCTAGCACCTTGGCTTGAGGGGAAGGACCAATGGTTGTGCTGTTGATCTTAACGGTAAAGTTGTGAGTGGGGGATCAGGGAGGAGGAAATATTACAAGCTCAGTTTTTGAAAGATTGAGTTTGAGGTAGTGATGTGACATCCATGCTGATATGTCGTCTAGTAGATTTGTGATACGTGAGGAGATTGAGCGGGTGAGATTGGGAGTGGAGAGATAGATTACAAATACATAGTATACATGCATACAAAATCACAATACACTTTTTTTGTTTCAAAGAGCAGGTCTGTGTTCATCATATTCAAATTTAAATTAATGCATATGTAAAGCCAAAGATTTTTTATTTGTTTATTTATTTTTTAATGTTTTTATTTTGGATTGAGTGGTTAGAACCCCTGCTAGGTCTTAATTGTCTGATGTGTGCCCATCAGGTGGATTCACTCTCTCTTTTTTTGTCCTGGTGACCTCTCTCACCTGGGTTAAAAGTAAAGGATTAGCCACCATCAAAAAAGAATTGAAAAAAGGAACAGGAAATAGAGGGGAAATCATGCAATGGGCACACTTGTGGTGACAACCATGTAAGAGGGAATTTCTCTTACGTTTGTAGAGATTTCCTCTCACTTTCTGCAGTGTCAGCAGAACACAATGTGAAGGGAAATCTCCTCAGTAGTGCACAGAAAAAAATAATAATACAAATATTAATTAAACAATTTTTCTTTTACTTAAATTGATTGTAAACCCTCACCTTGAAAAACAACCCATTCAGTTTATAATAGAAATAAAAGGCAAAACATTTGTGTATAGATATAAAATGTTATTACAACCCCCCTCCCCTCCCCTTTTTTTTAGGTGATCAAATTCCCTCTGTTTTCAGCTGCATAAGAGCTGGAAGAGGAGAAACAGCTGCACACTAATCTTCTCTGTGAAAGGCTGTGCAGGGATCCGTTCCCCGATCCTTTTTATGGTGCATACAACCAGAAGCGACATGTATTAAGTCACTTCTGGTTTCAATCTGTTGTTTACAAGCAGTTACCAGCTTGTGAAGCATCCGATCAAACCGATCTCAGTTTGACTAGATGCTTTTGAGGGCACAGGAGAGATCTAGAGTCTATCAGACACCAGATCTCTCATTAAAGAGTACTCAACACTGCCCATGCTTTTGCTCATCCCTTGTGATAGCAATAAAGTTGATACAAAAATAAAGAGACAGTGTGAAAAATTATTTCAAATATAATGAATATTAAAATAAAAACATTTTTTAAAGGGGGGGGGGCAGGTGTCAGAACAAGACTGATCATTGGAGGAGAGCAGGCTGAGTTCCACGCACAGCTAGAGTATTGACCACACTGTGCTTTTATGCCTAGTGTGGTCAGTTTTTATTAGGAAAGCAGAGGGACTGGCAGGAACACCATGGATTTCACACAAAGGAAGCAGGATATTTTTTTCATACAAGTGCACGGTACAGCAGGCACATACATGTTTACATATTCTTTAACTTTTTTTTGCTTTTACTGTTAGAAAACACAGTATTTTTTTCATCCCTGCTGACTCAAACATTTTTATATTAAATCATTGGCTTCCATATTGGTTTTAATTTAACCAATTAGTGGAACATGTTGGTGATGGGTAGGGATTAGTTAAACTAATTACATGTCATATATTTGACTGGTGTAAAGTGTCATTTAATTGACTCATACTACTCACTGTGTAAAGATTTTATTTTGATGCAAATGGCAATAAAAATATTCCCACACCCCCAAAAAATAATAACCTTTTTATGTCTTGTTGCCTTTAACATTTATTAAAGGATCAAAGAGGCATTACATTGAGTAGTGTGACTATATCATTTCTGCTAAAAAGTCCACAAGACTGCACACCTTCATTACATTTTTTTTATTATGTTATAGTTTGTTTTTTTTGTTTTTATCACACACTTTATTAATAATAATAATAATATTTATTATTATTGTTGTTGTTTTTATTATTGCCTGTATTTATAGCTGTCTATGTTTTATGTTACTCCCTGCATGGAGATCTTTGACACCTTATTACTTGTGTCAGCTGACATGTTGAAATACCAAATAAAAAATTTTGAACGCCAAAAAAATAAATAAAAACAATATTATTATTATTATATAGCAAACTGCCCTGAAATTAAAACAAATCTGTGTAATAGACAAGTCTATTCCAGTAAGACTGTTAAAGCCGGCATTTAGATTTCAGCACTATCCACAAAGTATCCCATAGACCCCCTGCTGTTTGAGCAATAAGAGGCCCATTTTCTAAGGCTATGCACAGAAGGCTTCTAACAATGGCTACATTGCAGTATTGGCTGGATGACACAAAATGGGGGTGGGAGAGAGAGAGAGAGAAAGAGGGGGGGGGGAAAGAAAAGTTTAAGTGTGAAGCCTTTTCAGAGTCCACAAGCCCAGCTCTTTAGCACTGTCAAATAAATTATGCAAAAGACGCTCAGCAATGAACAGCCGACCCCATGCTCTCCTATACTGCTCCTTTCTAACCTAAGGCATGTTTTCTTGGATGTCTTTGTGTTTCTGCGCCACGTTTCTGATCATGTAATATACAAAGTGGTTTACTTTCATAAACACAACCACATATGGTGTTTGGCATAGAACGATGCAAGCCGTGGATGCAGCCATGTTAAAATAGGCCATCTATGGGGATGTGCTGTTGGTCACCTAATTAGCTTCATCCTTAGTGGATTAGAATACATCTATACCAGACAGAGTTTCTGAACAGTGTAGTATTTTTCTACAAATTACATTTTCTGCACAGCAGATTGGAGGACACAGTATGCATATACACTTCATGGGGCCTATTTATTAAGCAGCGATTGTTAATTTCACCGCCGACGTGTCAATCACCGTCAATTAAAACACATTTACCAGAAAGGTTCGCCTGCATGGGACAGTCATTTTTTTTAGCCTAAAGCAGTATTAAACCCACAAATGTAACACAATGCAGCCTACAAATCCTTAGATGTGGTGGCTGCATTACTTTTCCTTTTTTGGGCTTTTTTTCTCTGCCCAGAAACACACCTCCTGTATTAGAGTGCCTCCACTCTGAATGAAGGAGCACTTGTTTATGTGTGACATGTCCTGCTTGCTCAACCTTCTGAGATTACACAGTCACGTATCCCAGGAGGCTGTGCATGCATGGCTCAGTGTACATAAATGTTCTCAGGCAGGGAGAAGCCCTTATGACAGAAACCAATAGGGTCTCTTCTCTCAGAAAATCCTATCTATCGGAGGTTTTTTTTTTAGATTTAAATCCACTTTAAGCAAAGTCCTAAAAAGTTCAAGCTATAAACCAACATTGCAAGCAGCTATAAATCAATTAAAGTAATACTAAACTCTTGTTTTTTTTGTCATACTTACCTGCTCTGTGCCACTGCACAGAGGAGCCCGGATCCTCCTCTTCTCGGGTGTTCCTGGCCCCTCCCTCCTGTCGGGTGCCCCCATGGCAAGCAGCTTGCTATGGGGGCACCTGAGCACGTTCCCGAGCTGCGGCTCTGCATGTCCATTCACACACAGAGCAGTGACTTGGCTCTGCACCCTCCCTCTCCTAATTGGCTTACTGGCTGTGACGGACAGCAGCGGGAGCCATTGGCTCAGCCAATCAGGAATGAGAGTCTCTGGAGAACCAAGGACTTGTGGACATTGCTGGATCTGGATGAGGTTCAGGTGAGTGTTGGGTGGGGGGCTGCTACACACAAAAGGTTTTTTTACATTCATGCATAGAATGCAGGAAGGTAAAAAAAACCTTCAGCCTTTTAGAACCACTTTAAGTATTCATTAAGTCTCTAGATGTATTTAAATATTACTAGTTCTAATTTTGGGGAACCCCACTGTTTCAGTATCCCTTCCACCCTGGGCGCTCCACCATGCCATCAATTGTTCAAGAAAAACATAAACAACCTTGTCTTTAGAGGCCATTTACATCTCTGCATGTGTATAGAGGTGCCTCTTTTTGTAGTGTTATGCAGGTGTGTTGTCATGCCTGCTCTCTCATGGCCTTTGTGTGTAGACATGCCTTTTTGATGCGCATTTTCAGTGAGTTTTTGAATTCAGAATTTGTAGGGCATATGATTAACACCCATTGACCAAAGCTTGTTAATAACTGTTGCTAACACATCAAACAGTATTGAAACATGTCATATGAATTTCGATGCACCGCCTTGGTATTTTGTGGGCCTCCCAATGCAAAAGAATACACAGATAAAACAGACATGATATATATTTCAAAACGCATTGCACTGCAGTACTAAGATGGGAACAGACATTATTTTTTAATATGGGGAATTGGGACACATATGGTTCAGCGTTTTGCAACATTTGCATTAAGAGATTAGTAAATATAATATAGCGTCCTATCTCTTAGATTGTAAACTCTAAAGAGCCCTCTGATTGTACCAAATTGTATTGTAACTGTAATGTCTGCCTTCATTTTGTAAATTTCTGCCTACATAAATCCTGTATAATAATAATAATAATGATCATAATAATAATAATTTACTAAGGATTAAAAAATGTTATTGCTGACTGAAGGATTTTAGTTTCACTTTAACCACATGCTGCCCAGCCACTGTATAAATACAGCAGGGCGGCACGGCTGGGCAAAAGCATGTTTTAAAACGTGTGTTTTGTAAACCGGTTGGGGGCGCGCGCGAGGCGCACCGCCGCCCTACCTGTCCCGCCGATCACAGCCGCGGATGTCAGTCGCCGGGTCACAGCCGGTCCTTACCGGCTATGTCCCGGCGATCGGCGGCAATCAGTGACAGAGAGCATAGCTGCAGTAGAGTTTCTCTCTCCCGATCAGCCGGTGTTCCCTGCAGCACACCCCCCCGCCCCCTAGTAAAACACTCCCCTCACACAGTTAACCCTTTCCCTAAATAATAAACTTAACCCCTTCCTCCCCAGTGCCATTAGTACAGTGTCAGTGTTTTTTTTTTTTGCACTGATCACTGTATTGGTGTGACTGGGGATGTCAGTGACCCCAAGACAGTACCCCCCTATGTCAGAATGTCTGCCGCAGTCCCGCCATAAGTCCCTGATCGCCGCCATAAGTCGCTGATAGCCGCCATAAGTCACTGATCGCCGCCATAAGTCGCTGATCGCTGCCATTATTAGTATTAAAAAAAACTAAAAATCCCAGTATCTTTCCCGCCATTTGTAAACGCTATAACTTTCACGTAAACCAATTAATTTACACGTATTGGTTTTTTTTTAGCAAAGACATGTCGCAGAATGCATTTTGGCAGATATTTATGACTAAATTTGATTTTTAAATTTTTTTTTATTGGTCATGTTTTATAGCAAAAAGTCCAAAATATTGTTTTTTTTACTCAAAATTGTCAGCCTTTTTTTTATAGCGCAAAAAATAAAAACCGCACAGGCGATCAAATACCACTAAAAGAAAGCTCAATTTGTGGGGAAAAAAGGATGTAAATTTCATTTATGTACCTTATTGCATGACCGCGCAATTGTCCGTTAAACTAGCACAGCACTGTATAGCAAAAAAATGGCGTAAATGGCAGTATCTATACCGTAGTTTGTAGACGCTATAACTTTCACACAAAGCAATCAATATACACTTACTGGGATTTCTTTTACCAAAAACATGGAGCAGAATACATTTTGGCCTAAATTTCTAACCAACTTTGAGTTTACTATATATTTTTTATAGCTGAAAGTAAAAAATATTGTTTTTCTTCAAAATTTTTGGCATTTTTTTATTTATAGCGTAAAAAATAAAAAGCGCACAGGTGATCAAATACCACCGAAAGAAAGCTCTATTTGTATGAAAAAAAGGACGTAAATTTCGTTTGGGTGCAGTATCGCATGACCGCGCAATTATCAGTTAAATTAGTGCAGCGCCGAGTAGCAAAAAGAGGCCTGGTCATTAAGGGGGGTAAATCCTCTGGAGGTCAAGTGGTTAAGGCCCTCATAGACGGCTCAAATGTTGCTGATTCCCATTGAATTGGCTGCAAGTGCCACTCAGCTTGACAAAAGATGCTTTAACCACTTATACCAGACACTTTTACCCCCTTTCTCCCCTGGCCAAATTTCAGCTTTCAGCGCTGTCACACTTTAAATGACAATTGCGCAGTCATGCAACACTAACAGAATAAACTCTCCAGCGCTCCAGGGATCAAATGCCAAATTAAAGCCAGGGGAACCAGGACCAAAATCACCTATGGATAGCCTTTCGGAGATGCTGCCCTCCTTAGATAGGGAAATCAACAACTGAAAAAAGAGCAAATATTAGGCGCAAACCCCTAATGCATTATCCAAGGTTTATTAAAGGTAAAGAGGATGAAAACATACTCACAAACTTGGCATAAATGTGAAGCTTAGTAGAACGGTAGAGATGGCCATAACAGTGGCGGGTGTCTGACTGTTAATATGGTCAGCTTGCTGAAGCGTTTTGGGGATGAGTCTCTTTTTGACCAGTTCTGAGGAAAGGGACTCATCCCCAAAACACAACAGCAAGCCAACCATACTGACAGTCGGACACCTGCCACTGTTATGGCCATTCTACTAAGCTTTACATTTATACCATGTTTGTATGTTTTCATCCTCTTTACATTTAATAAACCTTGGATAATGCACTAGAGCATGGGTGGGCAACTGTGGCCCTCCAGCTGTTGTAGAACTACAAGTCCCATGAGGCATTGCAAAACTGACAGTTACAAGCATGACTCCCAAAGGCAGAGGCATGATGGGATTTGTAGTTCACCAACAGCTTGAGGGCCACAGTTGCCCACCCCTGCACTAGAGGTTTGCGCCTCCTGTTTGCTCTTTTTTCTTTGGTCATGCAACACTACCCATGTAAAATTTTTATAATTTTTTTTCACACAAATAGAGCTTTCTTTTGATGGTATTTAATCATCACTGGGGTTTTAATTTTTGCTAAATAAACAAAAAAAGGCCAGAAACTTTGAAAAAAAAAAGTTTTTTTCTTGGTTTCTGTTACAAAATTTTGTAAATAAATAATCTTTCTTCATAAATTTAGGCCAAAATGTACTTTGGTGAAAATAACCCAAATCAGAGTTTATTATTAAGTCTCTAGGAAAGTTATAGATTCCACAAGCCATGGTATACAGTATATCTGAAAATTGTTTAGTCCTGACTGATGCCTATTCAATTTCTTGAGGCCCAACAATGCCAGGACAGTACAAATATCGCCCAAATGAACCTTTTTTGGAAAGTAGACAGTCTGAGGTATTTAGTCATGGCGTGTTTTTTGAAATTGTAATTTTTTTGTCACTTTTTTTGGAAAATGAAAACATTTTTAAAAACAGTTTTTTTTTTCACATTTATTTTACATACTGTCACCAGTGTACTACCGTATCATTATATAACTGTTGTGGTAGGGAGTAGGGACACTGACTGGTGACAGTATGTAAAAAAAAAATGAGTTTTTTTACATTTTTTACATGCTATGATCAGAGCAATACGGCGTTACCATCTCCGGAGGGGAGATTAGGATTTTTTTTTACACAATGTGATTGCCTATAGCAGTGGATTCCACTGCTAAATTCACTGCTATAAGCAATCATTTTTATTGAATGAAATAGATTAATTCAGTGTATATTGTTCTGATTAGCTGTGATTGGTCACAGCTAATCATGTGGTACAGATGGGTTGTGATTGGCTGTGTTTGTACCATTTGATCACAGTAACGAACCACAACTAGCAACACAATTGTACACAATTAATGGTGTAAATTGAAGCCATTCATTGTTTACAATTGTCATGTGATCTGCTGTGATTGGGCACAGTGATCACATGGTACCGGCAGCAGGCCTGTAAACAGATCAGTCTTCTGCTGTGTCACAGCGAGTAACAGATCGTGCCGAAGTATGGCCCGCCAAGCCTGCACGATGCACTTTCTGGGGAGGACATCATATGACATCCTCCCAGAATAATAGGGCTCCTGCCCAGCTGTCATTTTACAATGGCCCAGGAGGGAAGCTGTTAAAGACTGACTGAGCCAGGTGGAAAAAATTGGCAAAACAGTGCCTGTAGCCTATCAGACGCAGTCATTATTCAGCAGCGCCAGTGGATTTAGACAGCCGTGGGTGCCGAATACAATAGCAGGACTTGGAAGTTCCTCCATCCATACTGTAAAGCTGGCCATAGTAGATGCACTAGTAGATCTGTGAACAAATGTTCTCAATAGAACATTCCATGACTTGATGAATGCTGTTCGAATGCACTTCAAAAAATGTTTGCTTTTAACATTCGATTTTGAAATAATTAATTTTAATATTATTTAATAAATTAAAAATGTAATGAAAATAAATGTGAATTAATAATATTTATTAAAGTGTTACTAAACCCAGGACTCTTCATTAACTGTATTTGGTCTCCCACAGTGCACACAACATGGAAATGCAATTGTTATAGTAAATATAAACTGCTAAATACCTATTCTCATCAGTAGTCAGAGCAGTCTTGTGACTTCTATGAGTGTTCAGCAGAGCACAAGGTAAAGCTTGTAGGAAGAGTCTTCATTTTGCTCTCGGAGGATGCAGAACCCATGACCTCTGTCTGGACAGTGCTGATAGGCCCTGTGCTGATCACATGCACTTTCCCAAGAAAAAAATAACTTTCTTTAGAAATACACACCAAACTGAGCATGAAAGAGTGACTCCACACGATATGTCTTATCAGGAGATAAGAGGGGGACACTGAAAGAAGGGGAGGATCGGAAATGTCAGGATCAAACAGCCTTTTTACACAATGCAGAGGATTAACCCCTTAGGCTCCACAGTATAACAAGCATGCTTTACTGCATATACAGACTGAATTTACTGTTGTGGGTTTAGTAACGCTTTAAAGAATTGCCAGAAAATTTTTAGAAAATTTGTTTATTAAAAAAGAAATTTCATCCCGCTCCATCAAATTTTCTCGTCACTGCAGTGGACAACAAACAACGATTTGACCCCACTAACGACTAAAAATGTGAATAATCGTTCTTAAAGCAGAGTTCTAGTCAGGTTTATGTAGCTGCTGACTTTTGTTAGACACGCTCACCTGTCCTAGGATCCAGCGATGTGCTCCCCTGTGCCGTCCCTTTCCTCCCTATTCTTTCCCTGGCGCCGGCATCTCAACTGTGGGCACCGGGCTGTAACAGCTTGCGGCTTGACTGCGTAAGTCGCACTTCGCATCCCAATTGGACTGGCAGTCTTCTGTGACATGTGAAGGTTCCCAGAAGACTGTGGGAGGAAGGAGGGAGGCCGAAACATCCGGCTCACTGCGCTGCCGTGAACTGAGTGGAGGTGGGAGCAGGTACCTGTCAAAACCAGGTATCCCCTCCATCCCAAAAAGTACCAAATATGGCAGTGGAGGGGGGGAGGAGACAAACAAGCGGGGCTTCCACTTTTGGGTGGAACTCCGCTTTGAAATGAAAAATTTCAGATCACGTTCTACTAGTGCGGGTGTCGGCAACCCGCGGCTCCGGAGCCGCATGCGGCTCTTATTCACCTTTCCTGCGGCTCCGGAGCACACTGCCCACCAGGTGACAGGCAATAGGGTCGGCAAGCCGCGGCTCTTTTAATGCAGCTCTTCTATGTGCCGGGCGCCCGCTCCCCTCCCTCCTCCAAACATTGGCTGTCAGGATGTAGGCGGGGCAGCGTGACGAACTCCTCTCCTCTCACAGTCCGCCCTGAAGACCAGAACGGCGCGGGAACACAGCTAGAGGAACGCGCGGAGCAAAGGTAAGTGAATTGACACAGGGGGGATGAATTACTATGGGGGATGAATTACTATATGGGGGATGAATTACTATGGGGGATGAATTACTATATGGGGGATGTATTACTATATGGGGGATGTATTACTATATGGGGGATGAATTACTATATGGGGGATGAATTACTATATGGGGGATGAATTACTATAGGGGGGATGAAATACTATAGGGGGGATGAAATACTATAGGGGGGATGAATTACTATATGGGGGATGAATTACTATATGGGGGATGTATTACTATATGGGGGATGAATTACTATATGGGGGATGAATTACTATATGGGGGATGAATTACTATGGGGGATGAATTAATTACTATATGGGGGATGAATTACTATGGGGGATGAATTACTATATGGGGGATGAATTACTATATGGGGGATGAATTACTATGGGGGATGAATTACTATATGGGGGATGAATTACTATATGGGGGATGAATTACTATGGGGGATGAATTACTATAGGGGGGATGAATTACTATAGGGGGGATGAATTACTATATGGGGGATGAATTACTATATGGGGGATGAATTACTATAGGGGGGATGAAGTACTATATGGGGGATGAATTACTATGGGGGATGAATTACTATATGGGGGATGAATTACTATGGGGGATGAATTACTATATGGGGGATGAATTACTATGGGGGATGAATTACTATATGGGGGATGAATTACTATGGGGGATGAATTAATTACTATATGGGGGATGAATTACTATGGGGGATGAATTACTATATGGGGGATGAATTACTATGGGGGATGAATTACTATATGGGGGATGAATTACTATATGGGGGATGAATTACTATGGGGGATGAATTACTATAGGGGGGATGAATTACTATAGGGGGGATGAATTACTATATGGGGGATGAATTACTATAGGGGGGATGAAGTACTATATGGGGGATGAATTACTATGGGGGATGAATTACTATATGGGGGATGAATTACTATGGGGGATGAATTACTATATGGGGGATGAATTACTATGGGGGATGAATTACTATATGGGGGATGTATTTTCAGTTTTAAAAATGTTTCTCTCAAAATAAATTTCAATCGTGGTTTTGGCGAGATTTGGCTCAGTTGAAAAAAAAGGTTGCCCACCACTGACCTAAGGCTATGATTGTGATTATGATGATACACTGTGGCCCTGATTAACCCTTTGCTTACTGGGCCCTTAAACCCCCTTCATGACCAGAGCGCTTTTCGCAATATATGCAGTGTCGGATTTGTTTTAAATGTTGCAATGGTTTTGCGGCTCCCAGTCTTTTTTTCCCTCTCGGAAACGGGTCCAAGTGGCTCTTTATGTCTTAAAGGTTGCAGACCCCTGTACTAGTGTATGACCAGCTTTAGACTGTATGGGGGAAACAACTTCTTTTCTCTTGTTCATCCTGCAGGCTGAATGAGAAAAAAATGAGCAATCCTCTGGCAAGGTTTAGTGTTGCTTTAGCACCTGTCCTCCTGTGTACATGCCTGAAATGTATTGTGTAATGTATGTAAAATTAAATGAACGTATTCAGACAATGAAGTGGTTAAAATCCACAAAACTGAACACAGCAGAAATCCCTTATCTAAACTATAACTTAGGAAAATGGAACAAAATTAGAGATGCCAATAGGAATAAACAGGGAGTCTTATTTTATTTCTCCAAGTAATGGAAAATGAAACTAGAAGGGCTGACTCATCCAGGACCCTATTTGGACATCCTGCTGCCCCAGGCACACTTTAAGATGATGCCATTTTGTACAAACTCCACCCCTTATGTCATGTGACCATGTGAAAAAAATTTAAAAAAATTATTTTTAGAGAGTGAGAGTGGAAGTATTTAGGTTTATTTCACGCAGTGATCTTTTGTTTCTTTATTTTGTGTATTTGATTGATATTATATACTGATGCTTTTTTTTATTTGACATTTTTCGCTGTCTTCCGTTTTGCTTTCTGTACAGAAAAAAAGAGAAAAGAACATACCCTGGGCAGCTAAATTGAGCTTCCAAAAGTTAAGTGGTTGTAAAGGCTCAAGGTTTTTTACCTTCATACATTCTATACATGAAGGTAAAAAACCTGCTGGGTGCAGCATCCCCCCCCCCCCAGCCCCCCAATACTCACCTAAGCCCCCTCTCAGTCCAGCGATGTGCACTGGAGTCTTGGCTATCCCGGGACTCCCTCTCCTCATTGGATGAGACAGAAGTGGGAGCCATCAGCTCCCACTGCTGTCAATCACAGCCAATGAAGAGAGATGGGGTGGGTCCAAGCCGTGGCTCTGTGTGTGAATTGACACATAGAACAGTAGGTGCCCCCATAGCAAGCTGCTTGCTGTGGGGGCACTCGACAGGAGGGAGGGGCCAGGAGAGCCAGAGGGGGACCTGAGAAGAGGAGGATCCAGGCTGCTCTGTGTAAAACTACTGCACACAGCAGGTAAGCATAGACACGTATTTTTAAAAAAAACAAAAAAACCTTTAGAATCACTTTAAGCCGGGTTCACACTATCCAGTGCAGGACAGGAATGTGGTGCAATTCCTGTGCGATTTTACATGCAAATGTCTGTGCAATGCAATTTGAGCCATACATTTTGTATGGCTCAAATTGCATCCGCACCAAAAAGGTGCAGGACCCTTTTTTAAATCCACACCTGAATCACAACTCATGGGTGTTCTGTTTGCAATCTGTTTTGAGGTGTCATAAATTTATCATTAACACCCACATCAGATCGCATGAAGCAATGCAGAGTGGGAAATGCACAGGATTTGCAGCGTTTCCCACACCGTATCGAGCTAAAACTTAAAGTGGTTGTGAACCTCAGACATGAAATATGAAGAAAGCATATTCCTCTATAGCAGGGGTCTCCAAACTTTCTAAACAAAGGGCCAATTTATTGTGCTTCAGACTTTATAGGGGGCCGGACAGTGGCCATTGGGAGTAGAAAATGTCCTGGCATCCAGTGGGAATATGCAATCTCCCATCTTTGGTATTAGGGGAATTATTAGTGCCCCATCATTGGTGTCAGTGGGTGGAACAGTGCCCCATTGTTGATGTCAGTGAGAGGAATAGTGTCTTATCATAGGTGCCAGTGGAAAGATTAGTGTCCCATCATTGGTGTCAGTGGAAGGAATTGTGCCCCAAGGGCCGGAAAAAAGGCAAGCGAAGGGCCACATTCAGCCCCAGGCCGCAGTTTGGAGACCACTGCTCTATAGTGTGTACTTGTCTCAATTAGGAGCACAAAGTGTCTTTTCTGTCTGCTGCTTCGTTCCTCTGCTATCTGCATGAATAATTTCTGATAAGTTTTCCTGACACCAAGAGAAAAATGGTGATGGGGAGGGATATCAAGAAGATTGACACCATCAGCTCTGTTCCTGTACGCTGTGTGAAGGGGGTGTGTCCCTTCCCTCCAATCAGCTCTCAGAGCTCTCCTCACTGAGCTTTGCAGAGTGTAACTTCAGCCCTCTGCCCTCTTTTTTCAGAACTCCCAGACAAGCTTTATAAATGTTGGACTTTGAATGGATGTCGAGAATACAAGACTGCAGATAATCAGGTAAAACTTACATAGGAGGAGGCCAGTCACTTCACTGGGTATATGTAAGGGTTAACAATGACTTAAAGTAATGTGGTATTTTGCTGAAAAAAAAAACTGATTACGGAGCTGACAATCATAGGAGATAATCATATTGCAAATAATACTGTGTTCACGAATTGCATACACCTAAAACATCCATGTGGGAATTTTTCATAACTAGACCCTTAGGCTTCATTTAGACATGTGGTTGGGAGGCGGCAAAAAATGCATGGTTGAGCCTTGTTTTTGCCACCAACTGCATCCAACATCCCCCCCCCCCCCTGTAATAGGCAGATGACAGAGCTGTTTACATACTGCTGTTACATCGCTTCCTTGCCACCTGCCAGTAGCCTATGAAGTGCAATCTCGATGCAGATCAGGCTTCAGAGGAGAGAGGGTTGTAGACGCACATCTAAATCTACCCCTAATGTACAATATAGCGTATATAGTGTAGGAGTCTGTAATGTGCAGAGCACATTATGTGGAAGCAGGACACATTACTTGAACGTGAGGCACATTACATGGAAGCAGGGCACATTACATGAGAACAGGGCACACTACACAGAAGCAGGGCACTTTATAGTTACATAGTTAGTCTGGCTGAAAAAAGACAAAAGTCCACCCAGTTAAACCATACAAAAAAAAAAGTTATAATCCTACACCCACAGTTGATCCAGAGGAAGGCAAAAACAACCCAGCAAAGCATGATCCAATTTTCTCCTGCAGGGTAAAAATTCCTTCCTGATCCCCCGAGAGGCAATCGGATATTCCCTGGATCAACTTTACCTATAAATGTTAGTAACCCGTTATATTCTGTGTATCCAAGAAAGAATCCAGGACTTTTTTGAAGCAATCCACTGAGCTGGCCAGAACCAACTCTTGAGGGAGTCTATTCCACATTTTCACAGCTCTTACTGTGAAGAAACCTTTCCATGTTTGGAGATTAAATCTCATCCTCCAGATGTAAAGAGTGCCCCCTTGTCCTCTGTGATGACCTCAGGGTAAATAGCTCTACACCGAGTTCACTATATGAACCACTGATGTATTTATACATGGAGATCATATCCCCCTTATGTATTATACATGGAGATCATATCCCCCCTTATGTATTATACATGGAGATCATATCCCCCCTTATGTATTATACATGGAGATCATATCCCCCCTTATGTATTATACATGGAGATCATATCCCCCCTTATGTATTATACATGGAGATCATATCCCCCCTTAATCTCCTCTTCTCAAGAGAGAATAAATTCAGTTCCTCTAATCTTTCCTCATAGCTGATCTCCTCCATGCCTCTAATCCGTTTAGTTGCCCTTCTCTGTACTTTTTCCTGTTCCCCAATGTTCTTTTTGTGAATTGTTGCCCAAAACTGAACTGCATATTGCAGATAAGGTCTTACTAATGATTTGTACCGGGGTAATATGATATCTCTCTCTCTGGATTCTATACCTCTTTTAATACAAGAGAGGATTTTGCTCGCTTTATAAACCGCAGCTTGGCATTGCATGCCATTATTAAGCTTGTGATCTACCAGAACCCCCAGATCCTTCTCCACCATTGATTCCCCCAGTTGTACCCCCCTAGTATGTATGATGCATGAATATTCTTAGCCCCCAAGTGCATAACCTTACATTTATCAACATTAAACCTCATTTGCCACATAGCTGCCCAATTACACAGAGCATTGAGGTCGGCTTGTAAATTGGAGACATCCTGTAAGGACATTATTCCACTGCACAGCTTGGTGTCATCTGCAAAGACTGAAATGGGATTTGTAATCTCAGACTTTATATCGTTTATAAATATATTAAAAAGTAAGGGTCCCAACACTGAACCTTGGGGTACACCACTGATGACCCCAGACCATTCAGAGTATGAATCATTAACCACTACTCTCTGAATACCATCTTTTAGCCAGTTTTCTAACCATTTACACACTGATTTTTCCAAGCCCATAGAGTTTACCTTTGAACTGAAATGAAACACACGTCTAGTTAGTTCACCTTTACATTGTTTAATAAAATCTGCAGATTTAGGCTTCTTCCACACTGATCCTTGGAAAAAATGTATATGCACCTCTCCCTGTATTTCTAATGAATGGATTTTCCTATAGTTGGACCTCTTCCTGTATTTCTAATGAATGGATTTTCCTATAGTTGCACCTCCCCCGTATTTCTAATGAATGGATTTTCCTATAGTTGGACCTCTCCCGTATTTCTAATGAATGGATTTTCCTATAGTTGGACCTCTTCTTGTATTTCTAATGAATGGATTTTCCTATAGTTGGACCTCTTCTTGTATTTCTAATGAATGGATTTTCCTATAGTTGGACCTCTCCGTTTTTCTAATAATGAATGGATTTTCCTATAGTTGGACCTCTCCCCGTATTTCTAATGAATGGATTTTCCTATAGTTGGACCTCTCCCCGTCTTTCTAATTAATGGATTTTCCTATAGTTGGACCTCTCCCCGTCTTTCTAATAAATGGATTTTCCTATAGTTGGACCTCTCCCTGTATTTCTAATGAATGGATTTTCCTATAGTTGGACCTCTCCCCGTATTTCTAATGAATGGATTTTCCTATAGTTGGACCTCTCCCCGTATTTCTAATGAATGGATTTTCCTATAGTTGGACCTCTCCCCGTATTTCTAATGAATGGATTTTCCTATAGTTGGACCTCTTCTTGTATTTCTAATGAATGGATTTTCCTATAGTTGGACCTCTCCCTGTATTTCTAATGAATGGATTTTCCTATAGTTGGACCTCTCCCCGTATTTCTAATGAATGGATTTTCCTATAGTTGGACCTCTCCCCGTATTTCTAATGAATGGATTTTCCTATAGTTGGACCTCTCCCCGTATTTCTAATGAATGGATTTTCCTATAGTTGGACCTCTCCCCGTCTTTCTAATAAATGGATTTTCCTATAGTTGGACCTCTCCCCGTATTTCTAATGAATGGATTTTCCTATAGTTGGACCTCTCCCCGTATTTCTAATGAATGGATTTTCCTATAGTTGGACCTCTCCCCGTATTTCTAATGAATGGATTTTCCTATAGTTGGACCTCTCCCTGTTTTTCTAATAATGAATGGATTTTCCTATAGTTGGACCTCTCCCCGTATTTCTAATGAATGGATTTTCCTATAGTTGGACCTCTCCCCGTCTTTCTAATGAATGGATTTTCCTATAGTTGGACCTCTCCCCGCATTTCTAATGAATGGATTTTCCTATAGTTGGACCTCTCCCCGTATTTATAATGATTGGATTTTCCTATAGTTGGACCTCTCCCCGTATTTCCAATGAATCGATTTTCCTATAGTTGGACCTCTCCCCGTATTTCCAACGATTGGATTTTCCTATAGTTGGACCTCTCCCCGTATTTCCAATGAATCGATTTTCCTATAGTTGGACCTCTCCCCATATTTACAATGATTGGATTTTCCTATAGTTGAAATTCTCCTGGTATGCTACATTCTCACCCAAGAATAACATTCTCAAGTGGTTTTTGGAGCAGAATTGTGCATTTTTGCAGCTTTTGTCAGGTTTTTCTTGCTTTTCTCAACTGGGCATTTTTTATGTGGCCAATGGAAAGCTGAAAAGGGGCTCTTTTTGTGCTTTTCATATTCCTTTTAAAGTCTGTGGGGACAAAAACACTGAATTCTGCCTGAAAAGCATCTCCTATACGTTTTTGAGCAAGGATGGAGTTTAGCTACAAGCGACAGAACGCTCAGATGTGAACAGGGGATATAGGAAATTAAAGGGTTTTACCTGTTGAGCGGGGGTAACAAATGGAATTTCTCATGAAAGGTAACGTGATCCCCATTTCTCGTTAGAGATTTGATGGAACGTATAGAAGACAAAGGGGGGGCTGTTTTGTGTTGGTGGGACATTGCGCCCCATCCTCATCTGAATGTGTCAGGAATGTATGAAACCCGTGTGCTGCGCTTATGGCGCCTTTCATTAGTCATGGAAACCAAACCTCAGCTGGTCAAACATGCATTTTTTTGCGCAGCAAACATGCCTTTAAAATATGCAATTGCAACCCAAAAAGAATGCAGTCGTACAGAAAAGTGCGGGATAAATCGTTAACCATGCGCCCCGTGTGACCGGGGGAGGGGTCGTATTTCTGGGGAGTTCCTACACCGATCCTCCGTTTGTGCCTTCCATCGTTACAAAGTATTTCCTACGTGTGCCCCACGTGGGAACGGATGCACTACAACGAGGGCCCCCTCCCGCTCTCCGCATTATATAACCACCTCGGCAGCTACAGGGTTACAGGACACGGGTGCGCGGGGTAGGCGTGGCCACACCACCCACCACCGCATCCCCCTCCCCTTGCCGCGTGCGGCGGGAACTGAGCGCGCATCCGCAACACAAGCTCGCCTCTTTTTTCCCCCCTCCGCCTTGCCTCCTCCGGCCCACGTGACCCCAGCCTTTGAGCCCGTCCCAATCCAACAGCTCGGCGGCGTCGCTCGTGACGTCCCTTCCCGCCTCCTCGGCTGGCTCCACCTTTCCGAAGAAACGGCGGAGGAGGGGGGAGTGTGGGAGGAGCTGTCTAGTTAAACTGCTGCGGGAAGTCCCGCCCACCTGTTAGCAAACCCCCCCCGCCCTCGTGGAGGAGGTGGTGCCGCCTCGATCCCAAGAGCGGGAGCGCGTGTTGGTGCCGAGCGCAGTGCGCCCCTCCCCTTCTTTTCTCTCACACACTGGTGGCGAGCGAGATTCCCTTCTCACTCACTCACACACAGCGGCGGCCATCGCACTCGTCTGCCTGTCCCGCTCCGGGCCGCCAGTCAGCATCTCTCCGGCCGCACAGGAAGGAGGGGATCACTGCTGAGGTGTTCCGTCCCCCCTCCCTTCCCAGGAGCGGTCCCTGCACCGCCTCACCGAGGAGCAGCTCCCTCTCTCCTCCTCCCTCAGCAGCCAGGCCCGAGCCTGCACCCCCCGCCTCCTCCTCCGCCGCCGCTCTCCTTGCCGCGCTCTCTCCTTCTCACCGACATGTCGGCGCCGGCGGCCAAACTCAGTAAAAAGGAGGTGAACTCCAACCACGACGGAGCGGACGAGACCTCAGGTAAGCCGGGGGAGCGGGGAGGGAAGGAGGAGGGGGGAGGGCGGCCATTTTCCACAAGGCGCGCTGCCCGGGAAGGCCCCGGGGAGAAGGCGGGTTGGGCGCCGCACGAGGCCGCGGAACCGGTGGAAGAGACTCGCCGGGCGGCGCTCTGCTTGAGCGAGGAGGACAGGCCGGGCTAGTCCTGGCCCGGGAGGCGGAGGCAGCCCGTCTGCTCATTGTCCTCCGCCATGATGCTTCCGTCCTGGTCCGCATGGCGCAGGCCGGGGCCGGCACACGGGGGCCTATGGTGGGAGAACCTTTACCTCCAGGCTCGCCTCTGTCCTCCCGGGGTGAGGGAGGGCCGCACCGCCTCCACGTGGGTCCCCGGGGCCGCCACGATTTGTCCTTCCCGCTGTACCCGCCAGCGGCCTGTGTGTGCCGCACTTCCTGTCAGCGAAGCGCCGAAACCCCACGTGTGTCGGAGCCGGACCGCCACTACCACCGCGGGGTGTCCGCAATTCTCCCCCACACATCGCTCATCTCATTGTCTCTTCTCTCCTCACAGAAAAGGAGCAACAGGAAGCCATCGAGCATATCGACGAAGTACAGAATGAAATAGACAGGTAATGGCGGGGGGTGTCCTGTATGTACGGTGTATGTGCATCCCGCAGGGTGACCTTCACACAACTACAAACTCCCGCATTGTGTGTGGGGCACCGGGGGGATTTCTTTCTGCTTCCTGTACTGATTGTGATGTTGGGGAGATCTTGCCCTAGTGCTTTGTGTTTTACTTGTCTGTGTTCTGTTAAGATTTCTCTAACTGTCCTGTGTGCCTTCAGGGAGATTTTTCTTTACTTCCTGTCCCATCTTCATTTTAGGAGGATTTATCTTCCTGTGTGCCATTTAGGAGATTCTCCTCAATTCCCATCACAGTGCCAGGGGTTGGGCGATTTCCCCTCAATTCCTGTCCTTGTGCCAGTGGGGGCGGGTGGTTTCCTGTCACTGTGCTGGGGGGGGGGGGTGGCTGGTTGGTGTGGGCGATTTCCCCTCAATTCCCGTCGTGCCAGGGGACGGGTGGGTTCCTGGAGCTGTGTTGGGGGGGGTGGCTGGTTGGTGTGGGCGATTTCCTCAATTCCCGTTGCGGTTCTGTGGGGGAGCATTTTTCCTCAATTCCTGTTGCGGGGGGTTCGGCGTGATTTTCGCTCAATTCCCATCACTGGGGTGGCTGGTTGGTGTGGGGCGCATTTCTCCTCAATTTCCATTGCTGAGAAGGGGGTGTCGCTTTTCTGTTGCTGTGCTGCGGGTGGAACACATTTCCCCTCAGTTCCTGTTGCTGTGGCATGCTGGGGGGGGGTCTCAATTTCCCTCTTATTTTACTGTCGAGATTTCCCTATGGTTTTGCCATAGGGGATATTTTTTTTTTTAAATTCCTGTCCCATCATTGTGCTGATTGGGAGATTTGCTTTCACTCATCTTGTGTTCTGGAGAGATTTCCTGTCCTGTTGGAGAGATTTCTCTTTAGTTCCTGTCTATGGGGTCAATTCACTAAAGGTTACCACATGCGATGTGAAGGTCACTTAACTCATTTTTCAGAAATGTAGTGTAAGATGAGTCCATAGTAAAATATCAAATGTGAGGTAAATACCGCCCCCAAAAAGTCGTTGGTCAATTCATTAACACGCTCGTTATTTATCACCAGGTGTTTGCTGGCGGCATTTTAGAAGTGTACAAAATAACAATTAGAGGATCACTGGACAGTGAAACATATACAATGTATCAGTGTGAAAATGTTCTGAGTTCATGACTGAAAATAAATTGTAACATTTCAGCGAGGGAGATTGTTTTGTGAATGAAAGCACACTACAATGTTCTCATAGTTTCACAGTATTGCTGTGTGCATTCTGGTGCAATGCTGGCCTGCACAAAAAACATTGTGAAACCACCCAAGTAACGTAAAACGTAAGTGCTAAATATTGCAAAACATAAATATTTAACATTTGGTAAGTTACGCGCGTTTATAGTGAATTGACTACTTTTGAAATACCGTGTGAGTATTTTAGTGAATTGATCCTGTTGGGGGAGATTTTTCTTTACTTCCTGTCTTATTGTTTCCCTTACTTTTCCGGTTTGTGCTGTTTGGGGGATTTCTCTTTAGTTCCTGTCTTTGTGCTGTTGGGGGATTTTCCTTTAGTTTCTGCCCCATCTTTGTGACATTGGGGAGACTCTTTACTTATCTTATCTTGCTATTGGAGAGGTTTCCTGTCCTGTGTTCTGTTGAGAAATTTCCCTTTTAGTTCCTGTTTTGCTTGTGCCTTTGGGGAGATTACATTTCATTCCTGTCCCATGTTTGTGCCATTGGGGGGGATCTTTCTTTACTTCCTGTCTTGTATTACTGTTGGGGAGGTTTCCCTTCCTGTCCTGTTTATGCCGGTGGGAGAGATTTTTCTTTAGCCCTCTGTGCAGTTGGGGGATAGTCCCCATTAACACAAAGTAAAGGGAAATCTCACCAATGGCACAGGAAGTGAGGATATTTTCTACTTTTTAGAAATGGGAAGGGAGAGGAAATCTTATCCAAAGTGTGGGACATTTTTTAGTATGGCCTTACACTGCATATTCTGTGCAATCTCCATTACATTTACCAAAACCTAAACAATACATTCTACTTGTATCAAATCAGACAGGCCCTTGTACTACATAGTTGGTCAAAGATCTAAAGGATAGTGTATGATCAGCTTACGATCTTTAGATTTACCACCAACTATGTAAATGCTAATGCCTGATTTACTGTCTGAACAGATTGTTTAGATTCATACTTCCGCTTCAGCTTTGGTAAATCTAAAGGAGATTGTGCAATCTGATTGTATAATGTATATTCAGTCTTGGAAGTTTTACCGGAACAAATGCCCCATTTGGAAGGCTTCCCGTCTCCTCTGTTCCTGTTCTGGTGACAATCTAAAATATTGGGTTTTCTTTGGTCACAGAAGTTGAATTTCTGCATTGGGGATACAGAGAGTGATATTGACCTGATGGGATGTAACCATTGCATTCTCTTTATATATACAAAGAACACTGATCTGTTTGCTCTGGGTACACTTTAAAATAAACATGCACAGATGCTTGACCATGGCTGAAGTTTTCTTCTGAATGGATTTGTAAAGTGTCATTTCCTCTAAGTGTGTGTGCTAGATCCTTACAGAATTCCAATTGTGAATCTTGGTTTTCTTCATTAACTGCTTTCCCGCCACCCTATAGTAGAACTACTGCTGCAGGGCAATCTGTGTGTGTGTATATATTTGTATTTGTGGGTGGGTGTGTGTGGTACAGATGTCAATCAGCGGTCCCAGCTTGAGATTCCCTGCTGGCAATCACCATGTGGAACAGTTAGGGGAGAGAGCTGTGTTTACAACACAGGTCTCTCCTGCCAGCAAGGACATGCTGCTGTGCACTTCTCTGCACATCAGAGAAATACACAGCATGTCTCTCTAGTAAAAAGCACTGTTGACCCTTTGATCGCCCCAGATGTTAACCCCTTCCTGCCCAGTGTCAGTGCTTTTTTAGCACTGATCACTGTATTGGAGTGGCAGTCAGTTCTGCTGCCACAGTCCCACAATAAGTCGCTGATTGCCGCCATTACTGGTGTAAAAAAAAAAAAAAAAAAAAAATTCCAGTATCTATACCGCCATTTGTAGGCACTATAACTTTCACGTAAACAAATTAATTTACATGTATTGGGGATTTTTTGTTTACAGAAGACGTAGCAGAATACATTTTGTCCTAAATTTATGGAGAAATTTGATTTTAAAAAAAATTCTACTTTACGTTTTATAGCAAAGTTTGTTTAGAGAGCAAAAATAGAAAATGCAGAGCTGGTCAAATACCACTGAAAGAAAGCTCTGTGTGGGGGGGGGGAAAAAAGGACACAAATTGTATTTATGTACATTGTTGCACGACCGTGCAATTGTCAAAGTAATGCAGCGCCGTATTGCAAAAAAAATGGCCTGGTCGGAGGGGGGGTAAATCCTCTGGAGGGCAAGTGGTTAAACAACTCTGCAGATTAGAATCATCTGTGTGCAAACAGTAAAGCATATCACAAATTGCTATCCAACTTGTGAGAAGTGGGGGTGACTATAAAGGAGGGGTGTGCTCTTTTTTGTTTCCTGAAATCACTTTCTATGTGTAAACTGTAGTGCTGGTGTGACTTACTGTAATTGGCCTTTAATGTCTGTAGTTGCTTAAACGCCAGTTTGTGATTACAAAATATTCTCTCTGTAGACTGAACGAACAAGCCAGTGAGGAGATACTGAAGGTAGAACAGAAATACAACAAACTTCGTCAGCCATTCTTTCAGAAGAGGTCAGAATTGATCGCCAAAATCCCAAATTTTTGGGTCACAACATTTGTCAATCACCCACAAGGTAAGCATATTTTATGTTTAGCCTATTATGACTCTGGGAACCTGCGTACTCTGGGAAGTCCTGGTTCACACCGATGTGACTTGACATATCGCATGACAAGTTTCACCCTATGTTTGGCAATGTAACCTTTCTAATCGAAGCAACTCCATCAGAGTGGCATCGATTTTGAAAGTAGTTCCTGCACTATTTGCGGTTTTAGGTGCGACTTGCATAGTCATCTGTGCATGAAGTCGATCAGATGTCTTCCAAGTCACACTGACAGACTTTGAAATCTTGCGACTTCAAGTAAAGACGCACGATTTCTGGTGTGAACCCAGGCTAAAGGTCTGTCTCATTGTGGAGATTTCCCTTCACATGCTGTCCCATAGTCAAGACAAAGTGAGTAAATCCCTTTAAAGTAAGGGAATCCCTGGTTAACCAGGGTCAACAAAATTGATGCCCCAATAGGAAGATTTCACCTCTATTAAAGTTTGAGTTCTCAAAACCGTATTCTTTCAGTGATCACTGTAAACAAGACAAAGGGTCAATCACCCTAATGTGGAGAGGGCAATAAAAACACAGATGTTAGAATGGATTCTTACCACTTTATCTAAAACTAAAGTTTAGTTATACTTTAATAAAATGAGTGGGAAGTGCAGGATATTTGATATATTCTAAATGAGGCTTCATATTAGATCTATTGCTGAAAACGTAGACTATATATGCTGAAGGGCTTTAATGTGTGTTTAAGAACACTTATGCTAGGCTTGCACTGTTGCAATCTGGCTGATATGACTTATGTAGTGCAATTTAGATGTGGTTTGCATATCCTGTGGGGCCAAAAATTATGCTGGAATCGCATCAAAATAGTACATAAACCCTTTCCAAAATTACACCGTGCTGAGTTGCACTGATAAGAATGGGCACCATTGAAAACAATGTGATTTCCATTGTTTTGCAATTCTGTACAACTCGGAAGTCACGTTTAAAACCACACTAGTGTGAATGCAGTTTTACCCCTGGCTCATACATGTCTGTCATTTGTGCGGGTACGATAGCCCATTCTTCCCTGCGTGCCCTGGGGCACGCAGGGAAGAAGTCCCTGCACTAGTGGAAATCGCAGCCCGCACAGGATTTGAGGTTCCCAGTCCTGTTGGGATTTCCAGTGCGGGCAGCATGCCATTAGAATTAATGTCACGCATTCCTCTGTGTGAGTGGTGCGGCTGCAGATGTTTTTGTGGGTCCTGCAGTGGCACCACCCGCACAGATGTGACCCAAGCCTAAAAGTAGAACTCCAGGCAAAACTTTTTTATTTTCAATACCCAATTGGAAAGATTTTCCATCACTTCCATTCCAAAAGCCAAAACAAGTGAAAGGAAATCCCAAGTCACCAGAATAGTTATTTCCAAGAATGGAAATGGACGGGGATCCCATTTGTGGGTCAGACAGCAATAAAAACTTAACAGATGTTCACATCCCTCTGAGAAGTTTTGCCTTTAGTGAGAAGTCATATCTTGGTGGATATTGATATTTGTATTGTCATTGAGTTGAACCCAGAACATAAGGATAATAGTGGCTTGGTATCAACCATTTCTAACAATTTTTTTCACCTCCTTTTGCAGTCTCTGCGCTGTTGGGTGAAGAGGATGAAGAAGCACTTCACTATCTTACTCGGGTGGAGGTCACAGAGTTTGAAGACATAAAATCTGGATACAGAATAGATTTTGTATGTATCATGAAGTATGTTGTGTGGTTTACTAGTCTTGCATGTAGTCTTGGTGGCTGACCTTTTTCTCTTTGGTAGAATTTTGATGAAAATCCCTACTTTGAAAACAAAGTTCTCTCTAAAGAGTTTCACTTAAATGAGAGTGGTGATCCTTCCTCAAAGTCAACGGAGATCAAATGGAAAGCTGGAAAGGTAGGAGTCAGTGGCATAAAATTGAAGTTTGCTAGTGCCCTTGGTAATCAGAACTGGTTATAACACGCAAGTAGATGAGTGGGTGCTTCTTCCAGTGATGGCGTTGCACTTTAATGCAATCCCGATTTGAAATGCCCCCCTCCCAAATATTTTTAAATATGTAAGTAGACGCCTGTTGGATGTTTTAATAAGGCTTCAAGTATGTGTAATGTAACACTTGTGTTTGCATGTTCATTGCAAAGACTTAATGTTTGCATGTCTACTGTTAGGTGATTCAACCCCTTTATTGCCATTGATGTATGAACCACATGGCAGGTGTTGCTAGGTGAAGGGGAGGGAGATCAGTGAACATACATTCACTGATTTCCCCTAGCTGTGACAAACCTGTACATGACCTGTGTGTGTCATTTTCCATGGCCAGGGAAGAAACCAGTAGATCACAATCTCCACTCAATTAGCTTCAGTGGAGGGCAGATGAGACATCAGATGCTTAAGACACTTGATTCAGAGGACCTCTCTCAAATTATCACGGGACCTCTTGCGAGAATTACACCCAATCACCCAGCACCCCCTCCTTCACCATGTGCACAAACATATGAACGTTAGCTGTCTGAGGTGCCTATGTATGAAAACATTGTACCACATAGCTGCACGCACCAGAGTCATGGTTACCCCTAAATTGATGACCTGTGGTGGGCTTTTAAGATGTTGCCTATTGAAATTATGATAGTCTAAAGCTTTACATGCTGTGTTTACTTGGTGCAGCTTCATGTTTAAAAATACAACTAAAAAAGGGAGTGGAGAGAATTTGTGCCTTTTTTGTTTAACTTTTTTGTAATTGAAAATTTAAATTTGATAGATCAATGCACGAATATAGTGTGCCATAAATTGGAACTACCACTATTTTATTCTCCAGGGTCTCTGCTTTCGGAAAATATGGTTTGTGTTTTTTAAGTAGTCTTCAAGTGAAAAATTATTTTTTGTGTAAATGATTCTGGCAATGAAAGGGGTCAGGTGTATTTATAAAATAAAAAAATGCAATCTAAATCGCATTGGTCAAACAATGGACAAGATATTTGCCATGTGGTTTCCTCCTTGGTCATTGTACTTCGGACAAAGCTGGCACAAAGGCAGTGATAAGAATCCTCCTTGCACAAGTAATGTTTGGCCAAAAGAAAACCTTTAGAAAAGATCTGACATTTAGGTTCTCAAAACTTCTCTTTATTCACTTTAGGATTTGACAAAGCGCTCTTGCCAAACACAGAATAAAGCCAGCCGAAAGAGGCAACACGAAGAACCCGAAAGCTTTTTCACTTGGTTCACGGATCATTCTGATGCAGGGGCAGATGAGCTGGGAGAGGTTATAAAGGATGACATATGGCCAAATCCATTACAGTACTACCTTGTGAGTAACATCTGCCTTAACCTTAGTCATCTCTACATATATAATCAGCGGTAACTAAAATTATACATTTAATTAGGTTCCAGATATGGAGGATGAAGAAAACGAGGGAGAGGAAGAAGATGACGACGACGAAGAGGAGGAAGGACTTGAAGATATTGATGAGGAAGGTGATGAAGATGAGGTTGAAGGAGAGGAGGATGACGACGAAGATGAAGAGGGAGAAGAGGCAGAGGTATGTACGTAAACTTTCCTACTTGATTATGCATGCAAAGCAGTTTAGAAGCAAACGTCAAATTAAATTTTTTTTATGCAACAGAACAGTTGAAGATCATTGACACTGTTTACAACCTTGAGCATACGTCGCCATAAGGCATGTCAGATGTGTGCTGTTGGACAAGGTGTCCGTGGGCAAATTTTAGTGTTAAACACAGAGCAGCTGTGCATGGCAACCAATTCTATCTTCAGCTGATTTTGTTAAAGTAAAACTAAAGGCAAAACGTTTTTCCATTTTGTATGGTTAAGAGTTATATTTAGTCATCTGGGTCGCATTGCAGAGATTTCCCTTCACTTCCTGTTCCATAGCCAGATGTGAAGTGAGGGGAAATCCCTACAAAAAGGGAATCCCTTGGATACCCCCAGGTCTTTATAACTAGTCTCCATTGGAAGATTTCCCCTCTTTTCTGGGGACGACCCAAAATGTGTGAGGCTGAATCTGGGAGAACAGACAGCAGTAAAAGCTGACAGGTGTTCTACATCCTCTCCACTCTATCTGAAACTAAAATAAGTTATGCCTTTAGTTATAGGTTAAGCTTTGAAAATGAAAGGTGGATGCTGGTTTGTTTACCATGCTTCAGTTTTGAAAATGTGATAATGTAACAAAGTGCAGTTTTGATATTCCGTGGTGCCCATAAAGCATCTTGAAATATCTAGGAACCTTCTTAACTTGTTACCCCTGTAGTGACCTACTTGGCCGTTGTAGGGCAATTTTAGTTTTCAGTTCAGGCTTGCATACAGTAGAGAGCATTGGACTGCATCACTTGCCATGTGGATTGATTGGGTTCATGATGTAGGCTAGAATGGATTCCTGTTCTCACCAGATGTGTATCTGATAGGCTGCCACTGAATTTTGTTAATGTCCAAAGCCAAAACCATTGGCTCAGGCTAGCACTATAGGGTTTTTTTTTTTTTTTCAAACATTCCTCACTGTAACTTGTACTCATGTATCTTTTTTTTCCGGTTTACAGGAAGATGAAGGCGAAGACGACTAAGTGATTGCATTGTTTGGATTCCACCCCTTTTTTCCTTTTTTTTTATCCAGTCCCTGGGAGCAAGATGCTGTTGTGTTCTTTTTTGTTTTTTTTATTCTATTTTTATTTTATTTTTTTTTTAATTTTGTGTGTGTGATTGGTCGCCTTGTTCTTGGTCCCTTCCCCTCCTTTATCATGGTTCATAATTTTATTTTTTTGGGGGGAGAGGTAAGAACTGAGTAAAAATACAGTGGAAATCTCTAACCTTTTTTGGTTTTTTTTTTGGTTCCCAGATCCATTCTCCTGAAATCAAACTACAACCTGTATCATCACAAGGTGTACGCGGAGTCTTGTGTCCTTAGCGGCTGCCTCTGGTCTAAGCTGAGGGCTCTTAGACCCTGTGTGGTAGTGCATAGCAGTGTAGCCTTTCCATTTTTTCCTCTCCTGTGTATATTGGGCTCAGAGGTTACTGTTTCCATGTGAATATGGGCAGATGGCAGTTACCAACATGTATCGGTCTATTTTTTTTTCTTGTTTAAAAAATTTTGAAAAAGAATAAAAAAAATATTGTGGGGGAGGGATAGTCAGAGGGAGGGTTTTCAGAGACAGCAGGGAGGGGTGGGAGGGCTAGGTTGGGCATTTTGGAAATATGGCTTTTCTCTCTGGCATGTTTGTGATGTTTTTGAAGACATCCATGCAGTTTAAGACACTTTTAAAAAAGTAAAAGCTAAAATAAATCCTCAATGGCTCTCAGCCCTGACACAGAAATGGACATTGTTAAAAAAAAATTTTTTTTTTGGAAAGGAAATAATGCTCAGTTTTAAACGTTAAAGTGTACAAGTTGCTTTGTTACAATAAAACTAAATGTGTACACAAAGGGACTGCTGGTTTTCACTCAGTTGCTTTCTTCCCTGCCTGTATGTTCACACACTCATTTAGTTTTTTTCTCTCAGGCTGATATTTAATGTTTTTGATACAGGGCATTTTGTAGTAACTTTCAAACTAACCTGCCAAGCTAAGCCAGAGGCACATACTGGCTGTAACCCCCCTATACAGCCAGCATCTCAGCGCTCCCAATATGGAGGTTGTCATTTTTGTAACATGCTTGGCAAAGGTGTGTAGGCACTTAATCTGATTCCTAGTCTGTTAAATCTGCATTGTCAGATTTTTTTTGCCTGTCAATCAACACTATGAATAAAGTAATTGGTGTGATCTGTCGATTTGTTTATACTGAAAGACATCATCCAGTCCTGTTGGTAATTAAATAAATGACTAGAAAGGCTTATAAACCTTTTTAATACAAAAGTTTTGAGTATATATGTTGCAATTCTTTCAATTAAATAAATAAAAATTGTGTGCACAGTATGGCATACGTACATTTTTAGTTTGCACTCCTCCAGGGCTGACTGTCCTATAGCTGTTGCTGTGACCATCCAGACTGGTTGTTTTTTTTTTTTTTTTTTTTTTTTTTTTTTTTTTTTTTTTTTTTTTTTTTTTTCCCAGTGGCTAACTCCCACCCATGCACCTTGTCCAATTTACTGCATCTTAACTACAGCCAGAAGTTGATCCTCAGGCAAAGCTTAGTGATCAGTTAACATGCCAATACTGTTGAATTTACATACCTACATTATGTATTTAAGGATATAGAAGACTTTATTTGGCTCACTGATTTCATAACCCATTTTTAATACTGGACAATTGGTCTATAATGGCTTTGTGGCCTGAAGGTGACATTGTTCATATGCATGCTGGAGGCTTTTATATAATTGCCCTCCAGCTGTTGAAGTACTAAAAGTCCCTCATGCCTCAGAGTCTTGCCTGTGGCTGTCAGTCTTGCAAGGTCTCATAGACTTGCAGTTCCTAACCACCTGGAGGGCCATAGTTTGGAGACCTCTGCTATAGAGGAATTGGATTTTGAAGGACACGGCATAGTGACCACTTGGCAGCCCACTGTCAGGCTTTCTGAATGCATCAGCTCATATTTGCTCTGATTGGCAACATCAGACAGCTGGGAGTTGGCTTATTTTGAAGAACAACTCTGGAGCCCAGCAAGTGGTAGAGGGTAGCATTTCCCACTTTCCCAGCCTTACACTGTTTTGGTTATCTAACTAGGATATATTTCCTGAGACTAAAAGCCAAGGCAATTGCAGTATTTATCCTGAGTTAGATTTGTGTGTACTTCATCTCAATTTTAAATTGGCTAAATACAAAGTGCATCATAACAAAAGGTGTTCTATATCCTAGTTGGCCACAGTCTGAGTGACATCTGAAGATGTCAAACATGCCCCTGCCAAGTCCGATTTGTACCTCCTGAAATAAGCAAAGCAAATGTTTACTGCTGATTGGAGAGTTTTGGCTCTCAGCAGGGATAAGTGTCGGATGTTTGCAGTGAGGTCACTGCTTCCCCATTGAGAAGACTTCATGCTGGCAGGGGGGCTGTGGCCAATTTAGAAAAGGCTTTCACATATGTGGTGCCCTCAAGTGATTCCCATTTGGGTTGCTTTTAAGATGGCATTTGACAGGTGTTGAGTAGGCACTATAGCCCTCACAACCAAAATTGAATCCTGTAGTGCACCAAACTCCATGGGCAAGGTCTCTATTGTGACAGGTGGTGGAGGAGCTTTAAAACCTCAGCTGCCCATTTTAACCACCCTCTGCCCGCCCATGTGAAGGAACCCAAAGAAAACAAACTGGAAGATGCCAAATGTTTATGTGCCTGGAGTGTAGTGGATTTTAAACCTCAGCTGGGCATTTTAACCTAAAAATGTACAGTATTACAGCTTATGATATGGTGGCTCCCTAGTGCGTTTTTTATTTTCCTCCTAAGATGGACAAAAAAATGTAAATCCTGTCTTAACTGCTGTGGAATGAACACAATTCCAATGTTAGCCTTTCCCAGCTTTTTTTTTTTTTTTTTTTTCTTTTTGTAATTACTCTTCCTATGTAATTGCTGAGACTGGGGGGGTTAATAAAGTGAGGCTTTCTCAGATACATCACAGGGCATCTTCATATCCATTGTGATAGGGTTATGCTGCTGCCTTCAGGTGACTGGACATTGGCAAAACTTGCAGTAATCCTCAACTTACTAGTGGCTTGGGTGCTGGTCATGTGTAGTCCCATATATCGTTTTTTGTATTTTCTCTGGCTATTAAGTTTTGCAAATCCCTATTGGAAACAGACTTGCTGTATCTGGTTCTGTTGCTCTGTAGTCAAAAGGAATGGTACTCAGACTCTGTAATGTCATTCGGCACTGAACCCTACACAATATTAGACTGCCTGGTTAACTGGCAGAATGCTATATGGGTCCATGGTGGTGAATCCCCAACTGGACAGTTGTCCTTTGAGGACCTAGTGGCATGCCTGCTGAAATGGGACAGGTTTGAACCCACTGGGGGTCCTGCAGTGTGGAACGGTAAGTAGTTGTACTCTGGGAAGGGGGGAATGTGCCTTTATGTCCCTATGCCCTTTAAGGGTTTTTTTTCCTGTTCACACTGTGTGAACAGGCACCATAAAGAACAATTGACTTTTTAAAAAAATTTTGTAGCTTCAAGTGTAAATGCAGCCTTAATGCAGTTACGCCTTTTAGAGCTGACTTGGAGCCAGACTTCACCTAGTGTCAGCAGGCCATGTCTCAGTGGTGGCAAGGGGGGAGAGAAGGTTCCCAAATTGGGTAGGTAGGGAACTTGGCCATAGCTCTCCTTGCAAGAATTCTCTTGGGGGTCAATTAGTTTTGTAGCCGATTCCATTGTTATTGGGCTTTTCAACCCCATCTGGGGCACCTTCCAGTTCCTTTGTTTCAAGGGAGGAACTTTCTTCAGTTATTTCTAGAGTCTTTTCCAGTTCAGACAACTTGCAAATGGAAATTCTCGTTCCCCCTCCTCCCTCAAAGCAGGTACTGCAGAAAGAAGAACCTAGGTCTCAGGAGATAACAAGATGCTGAATCCTCTGAGGAGTACTCCTGAAGAGACCTAGAGCCTGAGCTTTTATGACTAGATTTCCTGGTGTAATTTGGACCCGTATGCAATTGCTCCCCCACCCCCAAAGGCTACTGGGTTGGGATCCTGGTAGCTCTCTTGGCACCCCTAACATTTGCCTATTCTCACTTGATGGAGGTGTTGTGTGTGACAGATGCAACCAGGTACGACATTGAATAAAGTAGGTGCCTTGAGGATTTTGCTCTTGTTCTCAGTTCCTCAGTAGATGCATTGGAAAAACTATTCAACAGCTCTCTGGTTTGGAGATTTTATCTGCATTTGTGCAGGATCCTTTGGCTGAAGTGTTGATAGGCGGAGTTGCCTTGTAAGGAGATTGAATGCCTACCCTTTCAAGGGAAATGTTTGGCCCTATCTTGAATGATTACATCCAAAAAGTAACACTGGATAAGGGTACCCTATTACTGCTCAAAAAGAAGGCAGTCTGGTGCAGAAACTGAATTCTACTTCCAAGAAGTATGCTCGTCTGCCAAAGGCTTCTGAATCTAGGTCTAACCCAATTTTGCAAGAAGACCTGGACCTCGAAGCTGGAGGACGTCCTTCCGATAAAGGAGCCCTCACTTGCTTTGGTGGGCATTTGTACCAAGGAGGTTGTGGACTTGTTCACAAGCTAGAATTTCAGAGCAATCCCCTTCTTTGACTTATGCTCTCAAATGTTTCTTTTGAATTCACAAAGAGCAACCTTTTATTGGGCGCTCAATTTGTCCTGAAGAGAAGTTTTGCTGTTTCTATTTGGGCCTCTTTACTGTACCCAAGCCAAACTTCAATGTTTATCCAAGTCTGGATTTCAATGATCTAAACTGATTCCATTTTTTTTTTGCAAAAATTCTGAGTGGAATCTGTCCTGTAGTCATCCTGTAGCAGATGGATTTTCTGGTGTCAGTGGACATAAAGGATGCATATCTACACATTCCAATTCACCTGCTGCACCAACAGGTTCTGTGGTGAATGGGTGTTTTCTGTTTGTAGTGCTGCCATTTGGACTCTCCACTGCCCCCAGGGTATTGGCTCCAGTTGTGGGTATCCTGCGTTCCTTTTTGTGGGTTACCTAGATCATCTTCTGTTCTAATGTGCATTGGACTGTACTCACTTTGGAAAGGCTTGGGTGGATCCTGCACTTACTGTTATGAATGAGCCATTCATGACAATTTTACTTGTGATCATATGGTACCTGGTTCAATCACAACAGCCCTCTACCAAGCACTGATCTGCTGTATCCGATCACAAATTGCACTGCTTAATGTCCTGGTGCCAATTGTGTGCTGGAGGATGTGCAGTGATGTCCTCCCTGGAACTGGAAATACACTGCACTGCTGTGTATATAGTATGGCTGGGTGGGCAGTTGTTAATCATCCCCCATCAAGCAATGCTCATTGTTGCATGCAGTCATGCCATGCACACACCATTTACTTGCTACTCCTGCCACAGACTCTCTTTCTAGCCTAGGTTGCCCCCAGGTCTTTCATAATCCTAGTTACTTTCATTGTGTCACAGGGTTTTGGCTTTTTAAGCTTTACAACCAGACAATTACTTTTTTTTGTGTATGTATTTTTACCTGTTTTAAATGGTGATTGAACTGAGCTAGGAAGAGGAAGGAACTTGATATCTTCTACACAGTTCCACTCTATTCAGAAAATGCCTCTGGATTGTTTAAATGAGCCATGATCTAATATTAATGGATATTGGAATACCCTGTCTGATACTGCCAGAATGATGAAGAGATGGCTGGGTATCTTCTGAGATCACCTTGATATCTCCTTACCATTGTGCCTAGATCCAAGAGATGGTGAATGAAAGAATTTGCAAATACATATTGTGATTTAGATGGAAAGATTTGTGGACCTTTAAACTGTTGAGGGAGAGGTTTCAAGTGATGAGACCCTGTCTAGGAAATGGCAGCCCTAAGGTAGATTGCAGCCTAAAGGTTGGATATTAGAAGCCCTCCTACCTGAAGTGATACCCTTGAAAGCACTATTCCTTACAGGTATTGTCTATAGCAGTGGTCTCCAAAATTAAAGGGCCAGTTTACTGTTCAGACTTTAAGAGGGCCAGGTTATGGCCTGGGGGGTTTGAAAATGTCCCAGTGTCTGTGAGAATAAACATTCAGGTTTGGTGATCAAGAGGAGCAATGCCCCCTCACTGGTATTAGGGGGAGGAATAGTACTCAATCATTGATATTGGTGGGAGGCATTGTGCCTCATTATTTGTGTCAGGAGCAGGAATTATGCCCCACTGTTGGTGTAAGTGGGAGGAATAGTGCCCCATGCACTGGATGAAGGCTAGCAAAGGGATGTGGTTTGTAGACCACTGGTTTATACTGAAGCTGGATCGCAGAAATAGAATGATGGAACAAGTTCAACACTATTTGTAAATCCCAAGGGGAAGTGATTTATCACACAAGCTTTAAAGAAATTAATAGCTTATGAGAAACCCATTGTGTACCACAGGTGCAGATACCCTCCCTATTGGAGCATCTGTGAGGAAACTCACAAGTGTAAGACTTGTTTGAGGTTACTGGCTCCTGATTTTTATCATCTAGTAGAGCCTCTTCTCTTACCTCTAGATAAGTAGGTGCAGGTCTGGGTGCTTTGAGAAGAAATATTAGCACTATAGGGTGGTTTCTTCAAGCCCATTGTAGTACAGTCTAAAAAACAAAAATTAGTTTGCCTGCTGTGAGCCCATTCCCTTTCGCTGTAGAATTTGATTTTAGCTACTTTCGTATGAATTTCTGTTGATGAGTATGCTGAAACTTGGTACATCAAGTCAAGCAGTATCCCTACATGTCCAATACTGCAAGCAAAGCCTCAGTCTAATTAGCAGCTACACCATCTGTTTTTCCCAATTTTCACTTCAAATCACTTTGCTTGTCCCTTGAAGCTTTCATGAAGTTGCTTCAGAGCCTTGGGAATATCCCACTTTCATAGTGCTTGTGTAGCCTGATCACTGCATATTTCAAAGTCTACCCCAGATGCAACTGGGGTCTTCCTTGAGAAGAATCTGCTTTCTATACCTGTGGTTGATGGGGACAGATCCATTCTTGACAAAGTTCTCCCCCAAGCTTATGTCTGTAAAGGAAGCACTGGGGCAGTTGTGGAAATAGTAGTGATAGCTTCTGCCCCTGCCAAAGTCTGGCACATGAGGCTGAACTAAATATGCTCAACCTTCTGGAAAGTGAATACTGGCTCTCAAAAATTGATCAGGGACACATCTTAACCACTCCTAGCAGCACCTATGTACAAAACGCAGCTGCATTTATATTGCGGTTTAACACGAATAATTTCTGCACAGGCGGTAGCGGTTTTCAGAGCTTGAAGCTGTTCCTCTGTCCATTCACTCCCTAGGACATCAATCGTGACACAGTTCTGGTTGACTGGTTTATGCCTGGCACCATTTTGCAGCAGCAGGATCCATATTGAGTTTATCTGGCTTGTCTATGTGGTCTCTGGTGCTCAGAACAGAGAAATGCTGGAGGAGACCCCAAATGTAGTGCTACTCCCACAGGAATTGCTATAAAGTAAGAGTCTTCTCTGCCTTGACCTTCCCACGAATCTCAACCTCTCTAACTCAGCTGGGAGCTGTAGGCTGATTTATAGATGTGTAGAACCATAAAGCCCACTCAAATGGTGCCTGACACGCAGCAACATTATCTCACAGCATTGAGCATAAATTCTGGGAATAAAACGACAACTATTTTGTAAGCTAAGACAATGGGTAACCGGATAAACATAACTTGGGTTAAACGTGGTATTAACAGTTAATGAACATTTAAGTTAACTGGCAGCATGTGTGGAGTACCTTTTCAATGTTATTCTCCAAACTACTATAAACAGCACCACAAATAATGCAACCATGAGCAGTGAAAGAATTTGAACTAAATGGGTAAGGCTATACCGCTTACTTGCGCTGTCTGCAGCTACTGTATGCTAGGCTGAAACTGTTTGGAATGGTGCCAACCATAAAGCGGTGGCAAAATGGACTAAGACTAATTGGGGAAGGAGGGGGTGTATAATGATTGATAGATGGGAGGGACAGTCTCTAATATGATCTTTAAGCCGGCTACCATTGAGACCCTTGAAAAATGTTGATGCACTTGAGAATCAGTCTGCAGTGAATGATCAGTGAGTGCCTGCTTGTCGCAGTAGAATGCTTGGTGTCTGCAATCAGATTTGGTTATTTTAAATGTGCTTGTGGCTCAGTTAATTTGGGGGAGGTGTAGGGTGGTAATTGTAACATCTGAATTAAGTCAATTGTACTGTGGCGCTTAATGCCTAATGTCCTACTCCCAGTGATTCTGCGGCCCTCTCACCAACTCCTAGGGCCAGGTGGCAGTCTCTTATGATGAAGGGGGACTCTCAGTTTTGACTTTGCTGTAGATAGTCCAGTAATCTGTAGCCATGACCCTGGACACGCTGTTGTGAGCTGGGTTGCTGCATACCTTGTGCTCCTGCAGGCAGATAGCTCAAGGCCTTGACAATTGGAAACGATCTGTGCTGTGTAACTCGCGCAGAGCAAAGAAAGCAGCTTTTCTCGGACTATTGTATTTAAGTCTCCCTTTGGCCCCCCTTATGCCCCAGAGCATATATGGATTTGTACTTTGGAAAATCAGCAGTTCCCTTACTTAGCAGTTGTTCTTAAACTACACCTCCCAAAGTTCTCGGCGCACTGCATAAAAGCGTATGGGTTCCCTTGGCTATGCCTCCCCCTGCAGGCTGGAGAATAATAATGCAGTAAGGCTTCAGTGGCTTTCTCCATACAATTGTAGTCGAGTTCCTGGCTACAGGAAAACAATGGCCCTACAATGTTAGGGCATGCATAGGTGGGCATATTACTTTCCGGTGTATTTTAGCTTGCATTTGAGTTCAGTTTGGGATGTTGGAGTTCTTTTACATATGCCTCTGACCTAACCTGTATCTGACCTCCTTCAAAGCTGCTTCAGGCTCATTCTCATTGACAGGTTTTATTCAAGCATTTATGATTCTACAGCAGCATGTTTTGGTCTGGGTTGTAAATGATGATTCTCAAGCTTAATTCATGTTTGGTTTTTTTGTTTTTTTTTCCCTAATGCCTTTACCATTGCCGAAACAAAATGCTAAGGTGTGTACTCGGACTCAGATGTCCTGAAACTATCAGTAGATTAGCTTTTTGGTTTCTAGTGGTATCCAGGAACTAAAGAGTTAGAATCTGAAAATGTGCTGAATGGATTACAGTGTAACCAGATTCCTTCCTGGGAGCTAAATGGGCTGTCTTGTATCAGGATGTTCTGTGCCTTGGCTCTACTTCAGGGGTAGGCAACCTTAAAGAGGTGGAGAGCTACCTGAACAACGTGGTCAGACAAATCAAGGATCACCGGACACAGTGTCGCCTCCTCACATCTGATTTAAACCTCTACACCCTGTTCCAAATTATTATGCAAATTCTATTTAAGTGCCACAAAGATTAAATATTTTGTTTTTCAGTTTAACTCATGGATGGCATTGTGTGTCAGGGCTCTTTTGATCACTGAAAACAATCTTCGACACCTGTGATAATTAGATTGGCAGGTGAGCCCAATTTAAGGAAAAACTACTAAAGGAGGGTGTTCCACATTATTAAGCAGAGCACCATTTTCAAGCAATATGGGGAAGAAAAAGGATCTCTCTGCTGCTGAAAAGAGTGAACTAGTTCAATGCCTTGGACGAGGTATGAAAACATTAGATATTTCACGAAAACTTAAGCGTGATCATTGCACTATTAATAGATTTGTTGCTGATTCAGAGCACAGACTGGTTCATGCTGATAAAGGCACATTGAGGAAGATTTCTGCCAGATCCATGCATTGGATCAAGAGAGCAGCTGCTAAAATACCATTACATAGCAGCAAACAGATATTGGTAGCTGCTGGTGCCTCTGGAGTCCCATGTACATCAAGGTGTAGAGTCCTCCAGAGTCTTGCAACTGTGCATAAACCTTCTATTCGGCCACCACTAACCAATGCTCACAAGCAGAACCGGCTGCATTGGGCAGAAAAATGCATGAAGAATAATTTTCAAACAGTCCTGTTCACTGATGAGGGCCGTGCAACCCTGGATGGTCCAGATTGATGGAGTAGTGGATGGTTGGTGGACGGCCACCCTGTTCCAACAAGGCTGCAACGTCAGCAAGGCGGTGGTGGAGTCATGTTTTGGGCCGGAATCATGGGAACAGCTGGTTGGCCCCTTTAGGGTCCCCAAAGCTATAAAGATGACCTCTGCAAAGTATGTGGAGTTTATGACTGACCACTTTCTTCCCTGGTACAGAAGGAAGAACTATGCTTTCCGTAATAAAATCATCTTCATGCATGACAATGCACCATCTCATGCTGCAAAGAATACCTCTGCATCAATGGCTGCTATGGGGATAAAAGGAGAGAAAGTCATGGTGTGGCTTCCATCCACCCCTGACCTCAATCCTATTGAGAACCTTTGGAGCATCCTCAAGCAAAAGATTTATGAGGGTGGGAGGCAGTTTACATCCAAACAGCAGCTCTGGGAGGCTATTCTGACATCTTGCAAACACATTCAAGCAGAAACTGTCCAAAAACTCACAAGTTCAATGGATGCAAGACTTGTGAAGCTGCTATCAAATAAGGGGTCCTATGTTACAATGTAACGTGACCTGTTAAAATGTTTAAAAAGTTAAAATAATGTTAAAAGTTTGATTGAAATAGCTTTTGATTTCAGTAAATATGCTGCAAACACAACAAATGACAATTTTCAGTTCTTTACAACCTATAAAGTGTTTTGAAACTTACTGTGCGGAATAATTTGGAACAGAGCATTGTAAGTTTTTTTATGTTTAACAAAAATCCTGTTATTAGGAGGTTTGTTCAATAAAATGTGAATTGTACTCTTAATAGTTGATAACATGAGAATTATGTTGACTGTTATTTACATCAGTTATTTAGGTAAATGAGAAAAATATCATTTGCATAATAATTTGGAACACGGTGTAATTGTTATACTACCATCTCGCAATCGGGTGCATTGCAAGATAATCATAGGTTTAAATCAGATGGTGAGGAGCCAACATATCTTCTCCTCATAGTGTTGCCACTAGTGATGCACCAAAATGAAAATTCTTGTGCCGAAACCAAAAAATTAGGATGCACTTGGCCAAAAACTGTAATGTACAGTTTTTAAAAATTAATATATTTTTCAAACGCAATTTTTTAGAAAAAAATACACTTTAATGATTAAAAACCCCACAATATATACCTCAATTTTTTTGTAAAACATGAAAGATGGTGTTAGGCTCGTGGAGTAAATGGATACCCAACGTGTCATGCTTTCAAATTGCGCACGCTTGTGGAATGGCATCAAACTACGGTACTTAAAAATCTCCATGGGTGAAACTTTAAAAATTTTTACAGGTTAGCAGTGTAAAGATATAGAGGAGGTCTAGTGCTAGAATTATTGCTCTAACGTTCATAGTGATACTTCACATGTTTGGTTTGATCACAGTTTACATATGTGGGCATGGCCTTACGTATACATTATTATACAGTATTTATATAGCGCCAGAAAGGTTTGCTCAGCGCTGTACACTATAGTGGGGGACAGAACATGAGACAATACAGTAACAATACAATACACGAGGGGTTCGAGGGCCCTGCTCTTTCAAGCTTACAATCTAGGAGGAAGGGGAAGGTGGTACAGGAGTAAGTGGCTGTGGGGGATGGAGTGGTAGGAGGAGTGGAGGAAATCAGCTGTTAGGTGAGGGTGGGGTAGGCTTCCCTGAAGAGATGGGTTTTCAGGGTGCGCCTAAAGGTGAGGAGGGTAGGTAACAGTCTGATGGATTGGGGTAGTGAGTGCCAGAAGATGGGGGAAGTCCTGCAGTTGGGCATTCACCATTACATGTGAGCACGGCGGGATGGTGGCATGTTAAACTTTTATAAAAAAAAATTTCTACACTATCTCTTTAAAAAAAAAATTTTAATAACTTTTATTCCTATCACAGTAAATGCATGCATCCCTTGTGATAGAAATAATTAGTGACAGGTCCTCTTTAGGGAGAGATATGGGGTCAAAAAGATCCCACATCTATCCTCTGCAATGTAAAGCATTAGATCAAAAAAGCATTTAGCTAGTGCTTTTAAAACAAAAAAGTGATGTCGCTCCAGTCCTCCAAGGGCAGAGATGACTAGAGGCCATCTTTGCTTTACTTATCTCTATGCCCAGGGCTGGGATTGTTCGGTGTTTTGTCAGGTAAGGCTGAGAACTACCAAGTAGCGACAGCAGCGAGAGGGCGGGGTTATTTTCGGCACCTGTATTGGTGCTTATTGTCATAACAGCCGATAGGGGTGTTTTCTGCCGAAATGTTTCGGCGCATCCCTAGTTGCCACCTTATTCCTTTAAAACCAAACACATATTAATTACACAGGTTCTTTGACTGGTTAAGGTGGTAATTAAAATAACTTTGTGCCTTATTTGCATTACATTAGCCCCAGAATCTGTAATTAATGTATTCGGTGTTAAATGTGGCAACCCTACCTCCTCACCACCTTTCAAATATGCTCAGATTGCTTTTCAGAGGAGCTGTAGTACCTGCTGCACTTCTGAATGAGCTGCATTCGGCAGTGGCACCCTTCTTGCTCCTTCACATGTAAAGGTGGGGGTGGTAAAACCCTGAGGTTGAGTAGTTTTTACTGCCCCAATCCCTAATCGCCACCCCCTTAGCTGCTGAGACAGTAGCCAAAGGTGTACACGTATTACAGCAGGAATTAGCACCCACGTAAGCAAAAGGGATTGCTGCCTGCCAGTCATAACCTATTCAAGTACATGGGGCTGCTCTTCAACTTCCCCTCAACTGCATGCTTCTGTTCAGTCCCAGGTGGTGAGAAAGCAATACAATGCTGCCTGCTTTAACCCCTTGTTTGCTGTACTGCACAGGGTTGCAGGGCAGTTGCAGAGCGGCCTCATTCATTGGAGTAGGTCATGCTTAAATATACAGTATTCTATGTGTACTATAAAGGTACCTGACAGAGTAGGGGAGCACTTGGACACTGTATTCTGAGGATGTAATTTTGCAGATTTGGCAGCAGTACTTGGTATATACAGGTGAAACTCGAAAAATTAGAATATCATGCAAAAGTTCATTTATTTCAGTAATGCAGTGTTTCTCAACTCCAGTCCTCATGGACCCCCAACAGGTCATGTTTTCAGGATTTCCCTCAGATGAAACAGCTGTGGTAATTACTAAGGCAGTGAAACTGATCAAATCACCTGTGCAAAATAATGGAAATCCTGAAAACATGACCTGTTGGGGGTCCATGAGGACTGGAGTTGAGAAACACTGCAGTATTGCAACTTTAAAAGGTGAAACTAATATATGAGATAGACTCATTACATGCAAAGCAAGATAGTTCAAGCCGTGATTTGTCATCATTGTGATGATTATGGCTTACAGTTCATGAAAACCCCAAATCCACAATCTCAGAAAATTAGAATATTACATGCAATCAATAAAACAAGGATTGTACATAGAACAATATCGCACCTCTGAAAAGTATAAGCATGCATATGTACTCAGTACTTGGTTTGGGCCCCTTTTGCAGCAATTACTGCCTCAATGCGGCGTGGCATGGAAGCTATCAGCCTGCGGCACTGCTGAGGTGTTATGGAAGACCAGGATGCTTCAATAGCGGCCTTTAGCTCTTCTGCATTGTTCTGTCTCATGTCTCTCATCTTTCTCTTGGCAATGCCCCATAGATTCTCTATGGAGTTCAGGTCAGGGGAGTTTGCTGGCCAATCAAGCACAGTAATCCCACGGTCATTGAACCAGGTTTTGGTGCTTTTGGCAGTGTGGGCAGGTGCACAGTCCTGATGGAAAATGAAGTCCGCATCCCCATAAAGCTCGTCTGCGGAAGGAAGCATGAACTGCTCCAAAATCTGGTAGACGGCTGCGTTGACCCTGGACTTATTGAAGCACAGTGGACCAACACCAGCAGATGACATGGCTCCCCAAATCAACACAGACTGTGGAAACTTCACACTGGACTTCAAGCATCTTGCAGTGTGTGCCTCTCCATTCTTCCTCCATACTCTGGGTCCTTGGGCCTCTCCATTCTTCCTCCATACTCGGGGTCCTTGTGCCTCTCCATTCTTCCTCCATACTCTGGGTCCTTGGGCCTCTCCATTCTTCCTCCATACTCTGGGTCCTTGGTTTCCAAATGAGATGCAAAAGTTGCTCTCATCAGAAAAGAGGACTTTGGACCACTGAGCAACAGACCAGGTCTGTTTTTCTTTAGCCCAGGTAAGATGCTTCTGATGTTTGTTGTTCAGGAGCAGCTTGACCAGAGGAATACGACATTTGAAGCCCATGTCCAGGATCCGTCTGTGTGTGGTGGCTCTTGATGCACTGACTCCAGCCTCAGTCCACTCCTTGTGAAAGTCCCCAACACTTTTGAGTGGCCTTTTCCTGACAATCCTCTCCAGGCTGTGCTCATCCCTGCTGCTTGTGCACCTTTTTCTTCCACACTTTTCCCTTCCACATAACTTTCTATTAATGTGCTTTGATACAGCACTTTGGGAACATCCAACGTCTTTTGCAATTACCTTTTGAGGCTTTCCCTCCTTATGGAGGGTGTCAATGATGGTTTTCTGCACAACTGTCAGGTCAGCAGTCTTTCCCATGATTGTGATTCCTACTGAACCAGACTGAGAGACGATTTAAAGGCTCAGGAACCCTTTGCAGGTGTTATGGCTTAATTAGCTGATTAGAGTGGGACACTTTGAGCCGAGAATATTGCACCATTTCACAATATTCTAATTTTCTGAGATTGTGGATTTGGGGTTTTCATGAGCTGTAAGCCATAATCATCACAATGATGACAAATCACGGCTTGAACTATCTTGCTTTGCATGTAATGAGTCTATCTCATATATTAGTTTCACCTTTTAAGTTGCATTACTGAAATAAATTAACTTTTGCACGATATTCTAATTTTTTGAGTTTCACCTGTAAGCAGCTTGTCCATATCCTTTGTAAAAAGATGTATATATCATTTTTGATCTTTTTTTCACTTCAAACCACCATGTGAAGATATGGGAATACAATACATCTCAGTTCTACAAATGCCTTTCTCAACGTTTTCAACACAGAGGAACCCTTGAAATAATTTTCTGGTCTCAGGGAATTACTATATCTACAACTCATGATTTGTTAGCGTGATGGTCAGTGGGAAGAATGCTCTTTACACTTGTGGTCTTTGGAAAGAATCCTCCATTACAGATAGCAAAAATGATCAATAGTGTCATTGGGAATTTATCTGAGAGGCTCAAGCAACCTCTGGAGGAAGGTGCTTGCTCTATTGCATACATGTGATATACACATTATAGCATAATTTTTGGATTCCTTGATAGGGATTTGCCATAATGGTTACTGCTTAATCCCTTATATCCTCTATTTTGGTATGCCCATGGCATAATTTTTGGATACACCTCCCTAGGGAAGTGTTCACCTATGTGTTTGTGCTACAGGGACACTAGACTCATGTAGCCATTTTCCCTGCTGTACACACACATTTAGACCGGTTCTGGTGTCATTTTAAATGGTTTTAGGTCTGTGTGTATTGTCTCATACTGAGGTGATGGTAAACCAGGGCAAATGCCCATATGTCATATCTATATATGTGTAATAAAGCATAATTTTTGGAAATTATTTCCTGAGTGTCACGTTCTGTTCATTATGTAGCCGCTTTTCTGTGAATCTCTTTTCACAACCCTCTTTTTTTGTATGCCTCTTTTGGCTACTGAATGGAGACCATACATTGGGTGACACGCTAATTTATCCAATAACCTCTTAAATAATTATCTTAGTATAAACCTCTGGAGGAACCCTAGTTGAAAAGAGTTTCTAGCTGTCAGTTTTTTCTTACTTTTAATGATCCAAACAAAAGTGTATGCTAACGTCATATACAACTTTTTTTTACATGAAAGCATCAATTTACAAAGCCTCATGAGTTATAAAATGTGTATAATTTTATCTCAAGACAGTTTTCACATTAAAAAGTGCCAAAAAGTGGTTTAGCGACAGTCACTTTGGAAGAATGGATTCACGCCAGTATAAGGAAACCATTACACCATTATGTACAGTGCTCAGCATAAATGAGTACACACTTTTGAAAAGTAATATTTTAATCAATATCTCAATGAACACAAGAACAACTTCCAAAATGTTCACAAAATTGAGTTTTATAGGATATTTGTTTAGCTCATTACATGAAAGTAAGGTTAATAATATAACTTAAATTACAAAATGTTCAGTTTTACTCAAACGTGTTGATGCAAAAATGAATACACCCCACAACAAAACTACTACATCTAGTATTTTGTATGACCTCAATGATTTGTAGGGACAGCACCAAGTCTTCTAGGCATGGAATGAACAAGTTGGCAACATATTGCAACATCAATCTTTTTCCATTCTTCAAGAACGACCTCTTTTAGAGCCTGGATGCTGGATGGAGAGTGATGCTCACCTTGCCTCTTCAGAATTGTTCAACTGGGTTCAGATCAGGAGACATACTTGGCCACTGAATCGCTTTAACCCTGTTCTTCTTCAGAAATGCAACAGTGGCCGTAGATGTGTGTTTTGGATCATTGTTCATGTTGCAAAAAGCACGACGACCAAGGGCATGGAGTGATGATAGCATCTTCTCTTTCAATATAGAACAGTACATCTACAGTTGTGACCAAAATTATTCAACCCCCAATGCTGTAAAGGGGTTTAGGGACTATAGTGTACATTTGGAATTGTATTCAGAATCAAATCCTACAAGGACGTTGTAACTACCCAAATGCAACTAAAATGACATCAATTGTTTATGTAATACAGTAGTAAATGGTTCTTATGTGGTTTCTTCATTGCCACAATTATTCAACCCCTTAAAGACTACCACTCTGAAGAACAGAGGTTCATACAGGTGCTTTCCATCAGGTATTGAAAACACCTGTGGATGTCACCGAGCAGCAATCAAGCATAATAAGCACCAATTAGGCAGCTTTAAAATGACTGTGATACTCAGCTCCTTCTAGACATTTACTGGTGTGGTTACAAACATGGTGAAGGCAAGAGAATGGTCCAGGAAGACAAGAGAAGAGGTGATTTCTCTTCACAGGAAGGGCAATGGCTATAAGAAGATTGCAAAGATGTTAAACATACCAAGAGACACCTTAGGAAGCATCATTCGCAAATTCAAGGCAAAGGGCACTGTTGAAACGCTACCTGGTCGTGGCAGAAAGAAGATGCTGACTTCGACTGCTGTGCGCTACCTGAAGCGTAGAGTGGAGAGAAGTCCCCGTGTGACTGCTGAGGAACTGAGAAAAGATTTGTCAGATGTGGGTACAGAAGTTTCAGCCCAGACAATAAGACGCACACTGCGTAATGAAGGCCTCCGTGCCAGAACTCCCAGGCGTACCCCCTTGCTGTCTCCAAAGAATAAGAAGAGTCGACTGCAGTATGCCAAAAGCCATGTGGACAAACCACAAAAGTTGTGGGATAGTGTTCTGTGGACTGATGAAACAAAATTAGAACTGTTTGGGCCCATGGATCAACGCTATGTTTGGAGGAGGAAGAACAAGGCCTATGATGAAAAGAACACCTTGCCTACTGTGAAGCATGGTGGAGGGTCAATCATGCTTTGGGGCTGTTTTGCTTCTGCAGGTACAGGGAAGCTTCAGCGTGTGCAAGGTACCATGAATTCTCTTCAGTACCAGGAGATATTGGATGGAAACGTGATGCAGTCCGTCACACACCTGAGGCTTGGGAGACGTTGGACCTTTCAACAGGACAATGATCCCAAGCATACCTCCAAGTCCACTAGAGCATGGTTGCAGAGGAAAGGCTGGAACATTTTGGAGTGGCCATCGCAGTCACCAGACTTAAATCCGATTGAGAACCTCTGGTGGGACTTAAAGAAAGCAGTTGCAGTGCGCAAGCCTAAGAATGTGACTGAACTGGAGGCCTTTGCCCATGAAGAATGGGCGAAGATACCCGTAGATCGCTGCAAGACACTTGTGTCAAGCTATGCTTCACGTTTAAAAGCTGTTATAACTGTAAAAGGATGCTGTACTAAGTACTAAGATTGAATGTCACTTGGGGGTTGAATAAAACTGATAATGCTGTGAGCACAGAAAAGACATTTGTGGTTATTTCATTATAACTGTTATGTTATATTTGTCTGACCTACAAGTGCCTCTTTAATGTAAATGTAAGCAAGATGACTGAATGATCAAAAGCAATGTCAAACTGGCCAAAACACTCAATTTCAGTGGGGGTTGAATAATTTTGGTCACAACTGTATGAATGCATGATACCATCAATGAAATGCAGCTCCCCAACACCAGCAACACTCATGCAACCCCACAGAAGGACACTGCCACCATCATGTTTCACTGTAGGCAACATGAATTTTTCTTTGTACTCCTCACCTTTGCGACACCATACAGTTTTGAAGCCATCAGTTCCAAAAAACATTTATCTTGGTCTCATCACTCCAGAGTACAGAGTCCCAGTAGCCTTCTTCTTTTTCAGCATGGGCCCTGGCAAATTCTAAGCTGACTTTTTCATGCCTCTTTAGGAGAGGCTTCCTTCGTGGACATGCATGCCATTCCTCTGCAGTGTACGCCGAATTGTTTCACGGGAAACAATCACCCCAGTTTGACTTTCTACTTCTTTAGCTAACTGCAGTGAACTTGCATGGCGATTTTCTTCAACCCTTCTCATTAGAAGACACTCCTGTCAAGGTGTTAACTTCTGTGGACGGCCTGCACATCTCTGTGAAATGGTTGCAGTTAAATTTTTGTATCACTTTTGCTCCAGTATTCTGACTAATAAGTTAAGATTTGCTGATCTTCTTGTAGCCCTCACCTTTCTTGTGTAAAGAAATTATTTTCTTTCTCAGGCCTTGTGACATTTCTCTTCCATGTGGTGCCATTGCTGACAGCATGAAATGGGAAGGGTTTTTTTTTTTTAAGTAACGCCCTTTTATATTCAACTGTCTGCTGGACACCTGTTTAATAAATAATTAGACTCAACTGTAGTTGAATTCTTGTTAATTAGGATTTTGTCTAAAGTTTAGCTTTGATCCTAAGGCTAGGTTCACATCTCTGCGTTCCTGCGGGCCGCGTTTTGCACGGGCACGAGAGCCCATTCATTTGAATAGACTCCCGTGCCTTGGGACACTCAGGGAAAAAGCCCCTGCACTTCTTTGGAAAACGTGAAGGAACCTCGGTTCCCAGTACAGTTGCGATTTCCAGTGCAGGCAGCGTGCCATTAGAATTAATGGCACCCGGCTACAGGTCCGCATTCCTCTGTGCAAGTGGTGCGGCTGCACGGATCTGCAGCGGCACCACCAGCACAGATGTGAACCAGGGGTATGAGTTTCATTGGGATGTATTCATTTTTGCAACATGATCTTGAATTAATTTGTTAGGAAAAATACTTTTTTGTGTGTGCAAATGAACAAATCTTGTTTGCCATCAATGGCCCGCATTCGTGGGAGTATTTTGTAGTATAGTATCCCATAGAAAACGTTTATTCTGAAAGGAAAGGAAAGGTTTTCTGACAAATCTGTTGGGGTGTACTCATTTATGCTGAGCACTGTATGTGTCATACTTCTGCCCACGGCTCTGTGCATAGGGTATCTGCCAGATGTCCATTAGTGAGAAGGTGCACATTAGCATGCACAAACATTGGTGTGCACACTCGGCATTGGTGCCTATATAAAATTGAGCACTGCAGAAAGAAGTTGCTGAGTGGCCTTCAGCTTGTTCCTGATCACCTGTGACCTGACCTGCTGATTCAGTATATAACCCAGCTTATTGACTTTATGACCTGCCTATGGACATCGTTGTGACCTTGGCCTATCTTCTGGACTCTGCTTACTGCCTTGTACTTTATTTGCCAGGCTATTACTGACTTCAGTTTTTTCCAAGACTCTGTTTTCCCTTCCTAATCTGGCCCTATGTTCCTCAGCTGTTTTGGAGTTTGGTTTGTGCGCCAACTCTGTCGTGTACATCTTTGGCAAGGGTCTCAACCTAGTTCATGTCACCTGCTCTGGTACCTTGATGTTCCTGTGCTTGATTCCTGCGCCGTGATCCTCGGTGTTCAACGCATCTGGAAGTGACACAGATCTGGTACTTCTTGCATCTCTGGCACTTGTGTCACTCAGTGTCCTCACACTCTCCGTCACCACTTTCAGAAGTGTTGGGCAGGAGGTGCTAGTACAGTCTACTCTAGTCTCCATCAGCTTTGTGATACTCTTGTTGGCTCACAAAAGACCCAGTGGGTCACGATGAATTATGTTTATCAGCCTAAGAAAGTAAAATTTGGTGGAGAGCCAGGACATTATGAATTTATCATGTCAGTAAGGATGGTGGAAAGTTTCTCATGTATCATAATCCTGTTCATTATATGTACAGTACAAACATATTGAAAGGTATAGTCTGTTTTTTCCAGGACTGAGCAATGAATTACTTAGCCATTAAAAAAGACAAAATCTGCCATTTTTCTGATTATTAGGTAATTCATTATTTTATTCCCAGTTCCATTTATTACTCTCATGAATGGACTGCCTATAGAAACATACTGTTAAAGGGTCATTCTAAAAAAAAAAAAAAAAAATACCTTGGAAGAAGATTTAACACTTCCCTACTCAATCCAAAAAAAGAGTTGGCTATACATACACTTCATACTTTAAACCGGGGTTTCTCAACCTTTTTTCAGTCAAGGCACCCTCTAAAATGATGGACAAATCCCAAGGCACCCTTTAACATTATGGATAGTTTTGAGGCACCCCATTCTAAAATGTAAAGAAATATTCTAATAGTTTTATATAACACAGCAGCATTCACACATGTAGGACACCCAACGCTAGAGGTGATTTATTCTTCCAAATCAAATACACTTTTGCACACGGGTACTGACTAATATTACGGTGTTTTTCTCAGTTTTTCTCCATCACTGAGCTAATGTGATCCCATCACTGACGGAGAGTGGCAGGTCAAATAGGGATGCTGTGCAGGCAACTGACATCCTGCTTATCAACTGATGATGTTATTGGTTGTCAGGACGCCGATGGCTAGAAGGTGGTAATGGTGCACAGTGAAGACCTGTGGCTTTGTTTAACTAAAAAGCAGGCTTCTTCCACCTGCTGGCTTGTATACAAGTTTTGGGCAACTTTTAGACATTTTGCCAAGGCACCCCTGGTTGAGAAAGGTTGCTTTAAACTACAAAAACGCTCAGTTGTGAATAAAGCCTTAATCATTGATGGAACATAAGATTGACGTGGTTTTCTTGGGTCTGTGACAACTGAAAATGACACGTTGTATGGTTCCATGAGTATTCCCCACTCACAGAATAGATACTCATTTCATCCATAGGAGTTGATTTACTAAAAGCAATTAGATTAATTTTGCAAGGGAATTTGATTGAATGATAGAAGTCAGAAGAGCTTCTCCTCATTCACTTCTCTGGGAAAAATTTCCTTGTGAATGACAAATTCTCTTGCAAAGCAAACAGTCTATTTGACTTTGAATCCTGTCTGTAAATCAACCCTCTTGTGTCTGGCGTAGGCCAACGTTCCACTAGCGATACTGTAGCAGCTACACAAAAAGTCTGTGTGGCTGAAATTCCAAGCAATTTGTGGCTCAGTCGCTGCAAGATTCACTTTTCGCAGCATTTGGAGCAACAGAGTCACAAGTTTCAATAGCTACTTATGGTATCTGATGCAACTGCAGGGCTGAACACTGCAAAGAGTGGTACCCTCATTTAGGGCTTCGTGTGTTCAGGGACAATTGCCTGGAATCCAGGTCTTCTACATTCTGGGCTTTTGTCCCTGAGGGCCCTAAATGCTGGTAGTACTCATGACAGTGTTCAGCCCCATCCAGCAGCAGTCTGCAGGGCTGGAAGCTGCACCTAGCTCTTGCAGGTGTACTAAACCGCTGAGAGGGAGGCACTGCACATAGACAGCCTCATATGTGCAAGGGGCCAAAAAGGTAGGGTTATCATTATTTTACGCTTTTTCTTCATGTAGGTCCGGATCAACAAACAGCACATTACTACGGAGGTGCTATGTTGTTTCAAGTAGAGCGGGGGTCAGCAACCAAAAGATTGCAGCCAGGTGACTAGTAGATCCCAACCGTGGCTTGCTGACCCACCCTCCCAGAGCATCAAACAGAGTGCAATGCAGAGGGATTATTTGTGAAGTTGGAGCTGTAGTCTGTGGCAAGAGCTGCCTAAGCCTATGCCTCCTCAGTAGTGCTGGCTCCTGTCCCAGGCTATGATACCGACTGCATTCCACCTCTTATCCCGGCTAGCAGTCTTTAGAGTGATGGCAGCAGCAGAAAAGAAGAGATTTTCAAATCAGTGTGCCGCAATACACTGGGCATAATAGTATAGGGCTGCTTTCACACTGATGTGCTGCGGTTTACCCACACTATGGGTGCAGTGCACCTACGGGTTTGCTGCTCTTAGCCATAGACTTCTATTATATACTGCAAGTTTGGCAAACTTTCAGAAAGTGCACCACACCTGCAGGATATATTAAAGACTATATCAAAGAGCAGTTAACCCAAGAAAGTTACAGAAGCACTGCACTGCACTCGTAGGGCAAGTAACTGCAGCACATTAGTGTGAAAGCAGGCTTATAGGGGGCCCATAACAGTAAGGGTTCATTTACATTTGCCATTTTGAGGATGGAAAAACCCAATAATTAAGACTTGTTTTACCACCCCAGACCCAACCGAACCCCCTTTAGCTGCAGTGGCCAGGGGTGTACACGTGTTGCAGCCGCAGCAGGAGTTCTATGCCATGTCACGGTTGGTGGATGCAGCACCTTTAATCCACGTGACAGCAAAGTAAATCAATGAATAACATATACACTCACTGGCCACTTTATTATGTACACCTTGCTTGTGCCAAGAAAATATCCCCCACACCATTACACCACCAGCCTGAACTGTTGATACAAGGCAGAATGGATCCATGCTTTTATGTAGTTTATGCCAAATTCTGACCCTACCATCTGAATGTCGCAGCAACCAGTCTGCCCATTCTCCGCTGACCTCTGACATCAACAAGGCATTTTCGTCCACACAACTGCCACTCACTGGATATTTTTTGGACCATTCTCTGTAAACCCTAGAGATGGTTGTACATGAAAATCCCAGTAAATCAGCAGTTTTTAAAATACTCAGACCAGTCTGCTTGGCACCAACAAACCATGCCAAAGTCACTTAAATCCCCTTTCTTCCCCATTCTGATGCTCGGTTTGAACTTCAGCAAGTTGTCTATACCACATCCTGATGCCTAAATGCATTGAGTTGCTTAATGTGATTGGCTGATTAGAAATTTGTGTTACAAAGCAATTGAACAGGTGTACCTAATAAAGTGGCCGGTGAGTGTATAACACGAATAAAAATAAATTTAATCTGTTAAAGTTCTATAAAAAGTACAAAAATTCAATATTTTCAGTATCAATTCAATCCATATTGTAAACTGCAATTAATAAATATAATCCATAATATAAAGTGTGATTAATCCACAGTTCATCCAGTATGACCATCTCCCAAAAAACCTCTTGTGCATGCTCCAAGTGTTCTGCTTCAAACATCACACCGTTCCCAGTCAATGCTTCATCCTTAATTAACCTTCCTTCTTTTCATAAAGCAGGTCTCTAGCTTGTATCATGGTTACCTTATATCCTTGGATCCTTGCTGCCCAATGCTTGATTCAGACAGGGGAGGAAAAACCCAAAGAAGATGAAGCCAACACAGGGTAAAGCCATTTATGAAGACATAAACAAAATTAGAGTCACAATAATAAGTGCTATCCCAGCACTGAGGAAACTCACGCTTGATTGTATAGGAGGCTTCCCATCACCAACCTCCATGACTGTGGCCGTCACTCCAAATGTAATGATATCACAGTGCAAAGCCCTGCCATTACTGTTTCGTGGTAGCAGTCAATACAGGTTTAATGAGAGAATCTCATTTTGTTATTGCTGACTTCCCTTTAAAAAAAAGCATGTTTTGTTTCTTAACACTGTCCTAGAACACTCATGCCAGAGTGAAGTCACAACTCATATCCTGCATAGTGGTTTTAGGTCAGCACTACTGAACGTACTGAAGCCACTGGAGTAGCATGACAGCCAGAGAACTAGTATTTTTAGAAGATGAAGTCAGCAATTGCAGCCTCCATAATTTCACAGCACAGGTTTCTTTTAAAACAGCTGGGAAACAGTAGCTGAGCTGTGTTGTGTTTTGTAATAAATTAGCCTTTACATCAGCTTGTGAGATGGTGTTTATCTGACGGTTTTTATACCCACTAGCATATTTAAAGACAGACCTGACATAACACAAGCAGAATAATTACACATTGCCAGTTTAGAGCAATTCTCCTGGGCATGTGTAGAAATGGTGTTATGTTCAGCCAATAACAGAACACTAAGCAATACTATTACACAGAAGTCAGGGATGTGCACCACTGGTAATATTGAGCTTCTAAAAGCCGTACGCACAAAGGGTGAACCACCTCAATGGCTAATAACCAGAATTATTTATTGGACATATACAATGGAAAAGTATAGTGCATTTGACCCATCCATCCCCTCCCCAACAACCACATATAACACCCCCCACCCAAAAGGCCCCCCCAAAGCACAATTCCCCATGCCAAAACCCCCCAAAAGGAATCCCACCCAAACACCCTGCCCTCACACTCCCAGATCACCCCCAACGCCCGAAAAGAACCCCTCCCTCCCGCCTAAGAGTCCCCAACTCCCCCTAAACAATGGAGGGAACCGAGTGATACAGACCAGCCCCCCACACCTATCCCAGTCCTCCTTCACTGTGCTGATAAAACCTCCCAAGGGTCCCTGCTGTGATTAGTGCTAATGAACTGATGTCTATGTGCCAGCAAAAGTGTCAAACCACAAGATAAATGGAGGTATGCAATAAGACATCAATATGCTGGTAGGAATTCACATGTTTCCATGCGTAATATGCTCAAGTCCTCCTCAAACCAAAAGATAAATGGAGCTATGCTATAAGGCATCAACATGCTGGTAGGAATTCACATGTGTCCATGCGTAATATGCTCAAGTACTCCTCAAACCAAAAGATAAATGGAGGTATGCTATAAGGCAGTGGTTCTCAACCTGTGGGTCGCGACACCTTTGGGGGTCGAACGACCCTTTCACAGGGGTCCCCTAAGACCATCAGAAAACACATATTTCCGATGTGTAAAGAGCAGCTACTGTGTAGAAAGCAGCTGCTGTGTTGAAAGCAGCTACTCTGTTAAAAGCAGCTACTGTGTTGAAAGCAGCAGTATTGGAGGCAAAACGACACTCATGAATTATAATTACTGGGTAAATAATTTTATGGTTGGGGGTCACCACAACATGAGGAACTGTATTAAAGGGTCACGGCATTAGGAAGGTTGAGAACCACTGCTATAAGGCATCAACATGCTGGTAGGAATTCACGTGTCCATGCGTAATATGCTCAAGTCCTCCTCAAACCAAAAGATAACTGGAGGTATGCTATAATGCATCAACATGCTGGTAGGAATTCACGTGTCCATGTGTAATATGCTCAAGTCCTCCTCAAACCAAAAGATAAATGGAGGTATGCTATAAGGCATCAACATGCTGGTAGGAATTCAAATGTGTCCATGCGTAATATGCTCAAGTCCTCCTCAAACCAAAAGATAAATGGAGGTATGCTATAAGTCAGCAATATGCTGGTAGGAATTCACATGTGTCCATGCGTAATATGCTCAAGTCCTCCTATGTTCTCATCACCATGATGAGAGCTTCAAAAGGGACATATAATCGGCACTTGACAGGTCCAGCCTACATCCAGGTAGCTGATTGACTCTGTAATCGAATGGCTGTAGGATAAGTCCATCACTCAACACATAGGTAAATAGGACAGTCTCACCATGTGGATCTCAAAACAGGGATCTTGAAGAGTCCGTGCTGGTGCAGTTAACCGGGAAGTATGCAGTCCCATATAGTGATGTCTTGAAGATGAGTCAGTACAACTTGCACCACAGTATGTGGTATACACACAGTAGGCCAGGGAAGCCGCTGGACACATGTGAATTCCTACCAGCATATTGATGCCTTATAGCATACCTCCATTTATCTTTTGGTTTGAGGAGGACTTGAGCATATTACGCATGGACACATGTGAATTCCTACCAGCATATTGATGTCTTATTGCATACCTCCATTTATCTTGTGGTTTGACACTTTTTCTGGCACATGGACATCAGTTCATTAGCACTAATCACAGCAGGGCCCCTTGGGAGGCTTCATCAGCACAGTAAAGGAGGACTGGGATAGGTGTGGGGGTCTGGACTGTGTCACCCAGTTCCCTCCATTGTTTTGGGGGAGGAGGGGGCTCTTAGGCGGGAGGGAGGGTTTCTCCTTGGGGGTTGTGGATGACCTGGGAGGGTGAGGGCAGGGTGTTTGGGTGGGATTCCTTTTAAGGGGGTTTTGGCATGGGGAGTTGTGCTTTGGGGGGCCTTTTGGGTGGGGGGTGTTATATGGAGGGGTTTGGGAGGGGATGGATGGGTCAAATGCACTGTACTTTTCCATTGTATACGTCCAATAAATAATTCTGGTTATTAGGCATTGAGGTGGTTCATCCTTTGTGCGTACGGTTTTTAGTAGTTAATTATTTTTGGATGTGTCTCCCCTTTATACGTTGTGCGGGGTTCGGCATGAGCAGATGTACCATTCCCAGGATGAGCTCTAGAGCCGTTGGGGTTTTTTTGTACATATTATTGGGCTTCCCCTTGGTTGGTGCATATCAAAGCTTGAAAAAATAAATATCTCCCCACAGGATAATTTTCTCTTAGCCATTGGCAACCAGTAGAAGGTGATAAAGGGATCATTTTAAGATATAGGGGAACTATAACGATTTTTGGTCAATTTTATTTTTATCAATTTTTGCTTTTAGGTTTAAATTGCTTTTAGGTTTTCCACCTGTGTTTTTTGCTATAATTATGCAATCTTTGTTTTACAATGATTCTCAAAGTGCTATGTATTCACCCAAGAGGCAGCACAATAGAACCAACCGGTCTTGCTTGTTTTGTCTAACTCAGTGGTTCTTAACCTGGGTTCGATCGAACCCCAGGGGTTCAGTGAGTCAGTCTCGCGGGTTCGGCAGAGGTGAAGACCCACACCCGACTCATATGATTCGTGCAGTAAATATTCATTATTATGTTTTTGTTTTTGTGTGAAAATCATGTTTTAATGGTTTTGTTCTTTGTTCTTAACGGTTTTGTTCATTTTGTGCACCTATGTATAAATATATACCTATGTTTTGAATTTTAAAAATCATATTTTATTTTTCCAATTAAGAAGGGTTCGGTGAATGCGCATATGAAACTGGTGGGGTTCAGTACCTCCAACAAGGTTAAGAACCACTGGTCTAACTGAATCCTCCAGCTGAGCTGTCTGTTAGGCCCCTTTCGCATGAGCGGACCTATGGGGTCCACCTGTCCGTCTTTCAGTTCCATTCATAGACTTCTATGGTCTGGCGGGTGTCAGCGAACAATAGTCAACTGACACCCGCCGGTATCCAATCCGATCCTGTATGCCAGAAACAGACGGATGGGGATCGATTCCCCATCCGTCCAGCAGATCGGATCAGATGACAATCCGGTGGAAAAGGACAGGCGATCCGTTTCCATCTGACTGTCCCGTTGAAATCAGCGGGCAGTGTCTGTGTCTGTTTTGTTATCCGTCTGCTCAGCGGGGATCAGCAGAGAGATCCCCGACTGAGCAGGTGGATCATGCTGATGGATCTGCCTAGTCTGAAAGGAGCCTTAAGGGATAGGTCATTGCAATTACTCATTCAGTTACAGAATGTGTGAGTATATTTAGCTTCAGCTATTGCAGCTTCTATCAGAAAAATTTATAAAGATATACAGCTAAACATGTGAAACTGATACTAGAGCACCACCTGCTATCTGTATAGAAGCTTGCTAATTATTCATATGCAATATTTTAATTTTATATAACTAAAAAATAAAAGAAATTATTTCTTCTTTCAGACTCCCTGTCTCTGATTGTGATTTCGTACAGAACCCTTTGTAAGAAGAGGGAGAGAAGGAGAGGTGTCACTACTCTAACCCATTCACTCCTGTGACGGAGGGTAGGCAGGACAGAACACACAGAGCAGATGGCAAACATACAAAGCTTTATTGAGACAAAAAATGACAGTCACTCAATGGGGGGATTGTCAGGAGGGTGGTCTCGCCACTAGGGGGCTAAAACTCTTATAGTCCAGCACCAGGGGCAAAGGATAAGTCTCTGTGGCAGATTGTAATCCAACAAGGGGCAAGGGGTCATCACAGGAACAGTTCAGGTAAAACGGGAGACATACGCTCACGGATCCAACAGGGTGCCCGGTCTCCCAGGGGTAAGGTAATAGGACACAGACACCTGTTGGAGTCCGGAGGAGGCGAGTAGTCCCTCTCCTAGGCTTGGGGGTCTCCGGCAGCTGGCAGGAGGTCTCTCCCCTAGACTTGGAGTCTCAGGCAGCGGGCAGGAAATCTCCCTTGGCTTGGGGTCTCAGGCAACAGGCAGGCAATCCCCCTTGGCTTGGGGTCCCAGGCAGCTGGCAGGCAATCCCCTTAGCTGGGGTCTCAGGTGGCTTGCAGGCAATCCCCTTAGCTGGGGTCTCAGGTGGCTGGCAGGCAATCCCCTTAGCTGGGGTCTCAGGTGGCTGGCCGGCGATCTCCCCCCTAGGCTTGGGGGTCTCAGCAGAGTCTGGTGACGAGGGTCCTGCCGCAGCTGGGCTCCCTCCGTGACTGCACAGCGGAATAGAATGACCGGAGAGCCCGGCATCAGCCTTCTTAACCTGATGCAGGACGCTCTCCAGTCGTCCTGGCAACTGTGGGCAGGCCCGGGGCCGGCGTGCCTCGTCCCTCGGCAACGAGGCACGCCCCCTGGACACGGGCCGCGCTTCTCGTGAGCGCGACCTTTGTCCAGGGACATCCGCAAGCGCGGGAACTCTTCGTGCCCACGCTGAGGATGACAGATTCGGGAGGCGTCAGTCTGACATCCTGGCCTAGAACATCTCTGCAGGAGGTTCGCACCTCTCCGTGGAGAGGTGTTAATCTCGCTATCTCTGGTGGCAGGACAACAGGGAGGAGACACTAAAGCTGCATTTTGGGGCCATAAAGCAGGATGCCAGGAAAGGAGATACGTTAATTAAATTTGGGCTACAAAGCAGCATTTTGGGGACATAAGGCAGGATGTCAGGAAAGGAGATACGTTAAGTGAGTTTGGGCTATAAAGCAGCATTTTGGGGCCATAAAGCAGGATGCCTGGAAAGGAGATATGTTAATTGAATTTGGGAACATTTGGCACATGAGAGTGGGACACTAATTGAGGCTGTGCTTCCTCTGGCCACAAGTTAATAATCCATAATTGGGGACATTAATGAGAGGATTAAGCAGACATTAATAATTGGCAGAGCCCCTATACCGTGACAACTCCTATGAAGGTAGTAGCAAAGTCTCAGGTCCAAGGCGGGGTCAGCAACGAGCAGGCAATGCATTACCAAATCAGAAGCCAGATCAAGGTCAGCTGGGTACAGGGGCGGACTGACCATTTGGAAACTCGGGCACTGCCCGAGGGCCCGAGGTCAGTAGGGGGCCCCATGAGATGCCCCTGGTACCTTTTTCATAGGCTTTTTTTGTTTGGGCAAGGACACAGGGGCCCCATCATCCCCTATTGCCCGGGGGCCCCATGAGTTGTCAGTTCGCCCCTGGCTGGGTCTGGGACAGGAAAACACTTGCAAAATACAAGTCAGGAAGCAAGGGACATGTTGAAGATCAGTCACTGAATTAGAGCAGTGTTTCTCAACGTTTTTTCAGTCAAGGCACCCTTTAAAATTATGGACAGTTCCGAGGCACCCAATTCTAAAATGTGAAAAACTATTCTAGTTTTATATAACGCAGCAACATCCACACATGTAGGACACCCAACACTAGAGGTGATTTATTCTTCCAAAGCAAATACACTTTTGCACACTGGTACTGAGTCGTATTCCCGTGCAGGCTTGTTCCACCTGTTGGTTTGTATACAAGTTTTGAGCAATTTTTACACATTTTGCCAAGGCACCCCTGAAGAAACCTCATAGAATGCATGAAGGTGAAAAAAACCTTGAGCCTTTACAACCACTTTAATAAAATTTACCTTTCCATTTCAATCTGAAGTCGCTACTTTTCTAAAAACTGTTCAAAAATTAAATGAAATATGGCAATCTGGAGGTTCTGTATACTGTTGGTGGTCAGACTGTTCCCAGAAATGTAATTTCCTACCTGTGTGATTGGCTGATTTTCTCAGGATTCTACACAAAGATACAAATATATTTTTGGGCAGTGCTGTAATAGGAAATTTATTTTTGGTGCAATATTCCATAGGGGTAAAGCAAGCACCAAATAGGACTGTTTGTATCGTCATGTGAATTGCCCACCTCATGAACACCTCTTTTGTGCTAATTATAAATTGATCAGAGAGTTTACCATATTTTGTTTTAATGACGATCTTACATGACATAAAAAACATAATAAAGTGCTTCTTTTTAAAAAGACAGACAGCAACAAAACATGTTTTCTTTATGGCTTGTTTCATATACAGTAAATATATCCTTAACCACTTGCCCTTCAGAGGATTTACCCCCCTTCCTGACCAGGCCATTTTTTGCATTACAGCGCTGCGTTACTTTAACTGACAACTGTGCGGTCATGCAATGCTGCACCCAAATGAAATTTACGTCCTTTTTTCCCATGAATTAAGCTTTCTTTCAGTGCGTTTTTTATTTTTTTGCGCTATAAAAAAAAGAGATGACCAATTTTGAGAAAAATACAATATGTTTTACTTTTTGTTATTAAACATGTCCAGTAAAAAAATTTAAAAAAATCAAATTTCATCATAAATTTACACCAAAATGTATTCTGTGACGTCTTTGCTAAAAAAAAAATCCCAACAAGTGTAAATTAATTGGTTACGTGAAAGCTATAGCGTTTACTAATTGCAGTATATATAATGGGATTTTTAAATTTTTTAATTTTTACTCGTATTGGCAGCAATCAGCGAATTATATCAGGACTGCAGCTGACATTCTGACACTGGGGGGAACTGACTTGGTGTCACTGACAACCCCAGTGACACCAATATAGTGATCAGTGCTAAAAAAAAAAAGCACTGACAATGTACTAGTGGCACTGGGTAGGAAGGGGTTAACATGAGGGGCGATCAAAGGGTTAACTGTGTGCTGGGAGTGTTTTACTAGGGGGCTGTGTCTGTGTGCTTCACTGTAATCACACTGCTCTGGATGGCTTTGCTGTGCACAGCCATCCAGAGCAGTGTGCCCGAGCTGACAGGGAGGAGAACTGTTAGTAAACAAAACACCCGGACCCGCTGATTGACAGCCGCGGCCGCGAATGGTGGCCCCCTGTATTATATTAGTTACATACTTAGTGAGGTTGAAAAAAGACATCTAGTTCAACCAACAACAAAAAAAAATATTGAAAACCCCCATATACATAATCCTATACCCAAAGATGATCCAGAGGAAGGCGAAAAAAAAACAATAAAGCATGATCGAATTTGCTCCACCAGGGGAAAAAATTCCTTCCTGATCCCCCACCAGGCAATCGGCTATTCCCTGGATCAACTACCCCTGATGTTATTACCTCTAAATATTAATATCCAGTTATAGTATGTGCAATTAGAAATTAATCCAGGCCTTTTATAAAACAATCTACTGATCTGGCCAGAACCAACTCTTGAGGGAGTCTATTACACATTTTCACAGCTCTTACTGTGAAGAAGCCTTTCCATGTGTAAAGGGCAAATCTCCTTTCCTCTAGACATAAAGAGTGCCCCCTTGTCCTCTGTATTGACCTGGAAGTAAATAACTCTACAACAAGTTCACTATATGAAGCACTGATGTATTTATACATGTTGATCATATCCCCCCTTAATCTCCTCTTCTCAAGAGAGAATACATTCAGTTCCTCTAATCTTTCCTCATAGCTGAGCTCCTCCATGCCTCTTATCAGTTTGGTTGCCCTTCTCTGCACTTTCTCCAGTTCCCCAATGTTCTTCTCCACCATTGATTCCCCCAGTTGTACCCCCCTAGTATGTATGATGCATGCATATTCTTAGCCCCCAAGTGCATAACCTTACATTTATCAACATTAAACCTCATTTGCCACATAGTTGCCCAATTAAACAGTGCATTGAGGTCGGCTTGTAAATTGAAGACATCCTGTATGGACGTTATTCCACTGCACAGCTTGGTGTCATCTGCAAAGGCTGAAATGGGATTTTTAATCCCAGACCCCATATCGTTTATAAATATAATAAAAAGTAAGGGTCTCAACACTGAACCCTGGGGTACACCACTGATGACCCCAGACTATTCAGAGTATGAATCATTAACCACTACTCTGAATACGATCTTTTAGCCAGTTTTCTATCCATTTACATACAGATTTTTCCAAGCCTGTAGACTCTACCTTACACATTGGTTATGGTTGAACTGGGTGGACTTTTGTCTTTTTTCAGCCAGACTAACTATGTAACCATGTAACATGAGCCGTGTGTGGGGAACTGTCAAATGCTGTGGTAAAATCCAAGTATATTATATCCACAGCCACTCCTTTGTCTAAGTTTTTGCTTACATCCTCATAAAAAGAAATCAGATTTGTTTGTCAACTTTGGTTTTTCATGAATCCATGCTATTGCTTAAAATATTATGTGCTAGTGTAGCACTACCCCCTTAGGAGTCGCTTGAGTTTTGGGTCCCCGTAAAGCTCTGCACAGCCAGGCAACACATGTTTTCTTCTACACTTTGTACTCGGCGTCAGTAAACAGTCCTTGGGCTTGGATTTGTGATTCTATTAAGGGGTTAATAACGTGGATGCGGTTGAGGGGTGTATGGGATGCCCAAGGAAACTGCAAACCTGAGGACAAACTCCTTAGAAACTATGTACAAATATGGACAAAATAGTCTCATTTCAGCTCTCTGGTGTACATCCTCATACCCCAGATGAATCCTCCTCTTCACCTAGCTGCCTGAGAGTATCCCTGGCAAAGCAACCCAGAAACTGACACTTAGCAAAACAGCCCCAGATGATAAGCTAGTTGGGTTTACCACCTGATTGCCTTCTCCCCTTATCCAGCCCAAGGCATGTAGGATTACTCACTCTCTCTTTCCTGTGAGCTTGGTGGGTTGGTGGCTGCCTTCAGGCCTTATGCTGGGCTGGCTCTTTCCCTGCTCCACAGGCTGTCCTCTCTCTGGGCACGATGAGGCAGAGAGAGCCTCCTTTTAGCTCCTGCCTGTAGGTAGACCTCTCTATTGGGCCCCCTCCCAGGCTCAACACTCCAAACTTCACTCCATCTTCCACTCGATACACTACTCTTTGCTGATCAGGCTCTCTCATACTTAAGGGCCGCCCTGAGCCAAGCCTCTTGCTTGGGGATTGATCAAAGTCCCTTGAGCATGCAGATCAGCCCCTCCTCACCCCCACCCACTGCCTTCCAGAAACTTCTCAAGCTTTCAGAGCAGGGAGAGGAATTAGGGAATTGACCTGCAGAGCCCTTTGCCCTGACTAGAGTAACCTGGCTGACTCATCCCAGGCTGCTAACAAGCCTCTATCTAAGTCCCCCTAGCTGAACCTGAAGGGCATTACACTAGCAAAAAATTTTCCTATGTAGTCTTTTATTAAACTCTCAAGTATCTTCACAACTATTGAGGTTAAACTAATCAGTCTGTAGTTACTGTACTTGGTAAAGACTTTGATCTCTTTTTAAATATAGGCACTACATTGGCATATGCCAATCCAGTGGTACCATGCCAATCTTTAACGAGTCTCTAAAAATTAGAAACAATGGCGCTTAGATATAACAGAGGTCAACTCTTTGAGGACCCTTGAGTGTAAGCCAACTTGTCTAGGTGTTTTATTCCCCTTTATTTTGTCCAAATGTCTCTGGACCATAACAATTTTGAGCCATTGTAAATCATTTGGGGCTGTATCAGTACTGTCCCCATTAAGGACTTGAGCTCCCCATGCTCCTTTGTATACACAAAGCTAAAGAAGATATTTAATACTCTTGTCTTCCCTTTGTCCCCAGTCACCCACTCTAGATTATTTTCTAAAGGGCCTACATGCTCAGACCAGACCTTTTTACTGTTAATATATCTGAAGAATTTTTGGGGGTTTGCCCTTCTCTCTATGGCAACTTGACGTTTGTTTTTAGTTTTTTATTTTCATTTTACATATTCTGTTGTATTCTGTGTAACTTAAATTTTTTTAGTCTAGAGTTTAAAGCTACATCAGCTCTACCTTCTGATTTGGAATCAGCCAGTGATAACTATCAAGAAATAACCTATTTTTCTGTTTATTGTTTTTTTGTTTTTTTTAATTATTATTAACTTCAATGTTTGGCCTTTGCATGTATGAGCTTTCTCTACAGCCCAATAAACACAGCTGTGGGTATTTAAAAAAAACTAAAAAGTATGGTCTAAAGTGCACATGGTAAGTTAAAGACATTGCAAATATGGTTAAGTTTTTAAGGGGGGCCCTCAGAGAGGGAAACAGCTAAATGGCTAATGCAGTCAGCAGCATACTGTAGATATGTGAACCAGAGAGAAAAAGAAGTAAGGTAGTTTGCAGAATGCAGTATTTAACAATCAGCAGCATATGCCTCCCTACATTCAAAGGAACCCCTCTGGTATGCAATGCTCCTTGAATCAGCAGTTGATCTCATTCTTCAAGTCAGCTTGGGAGATAGGGACAGGCAGGGCAGCAGTCAGAGAATACACTTTTTATTGCACCCAAATACACTTAGCATATGCCCCCTGTGCACTACCATCTTGTTACACATAGTATTGCACAGAATACACCTCAAGTACTCTCAGAACTCCATTCACCGCAATACACCTACAATACATTCCAAATATTCTCCGCATTACCATACCTCCCAACTTCCTTAGATGGAAAAGAAGGACGAGATGTAGCACAATGTATGGAAGGATTGAAGATTCTATATATGTGCAACCTAGGTTTCTCACCTACACATGGTGAGGGGCTCCAATGTTTATGACCGATATGAAGAAAACTATTTTTTTGTTTGCTCAGAACCGTAATAAATCCTCTTTTGGTCTTTTGGTCCTGGAGCCTGGAGGCTTTGTAGAGTTTTGGGTGAGATAAAGCCTCAATACTGGGTCCACATCCTACCTAGTAGCCAGACCCCATTATTACTCCCATATTTGCTCAGAACTTTATATATGTGAGCTGACTGATGCATAGGAGTCTCTCTCGCTCTCACTTCCTCTGCTACAGAGGCGTCCCTAGGGTTGGTGTCACCCGGTGCGGTAACATGTGGTGTCACCCCTCCAGAGAGGAAGGAGCAGTGCCGGTGTTGCGGTAAAATGAGTATCCTGACCTGTGAAGATATGTATCCCCTGAAGCAACTGCGCATGTGCTGGTTTCAGGCCGAAGAAGCCGATCTCTGACTTTAGCACAGAGCTGCCACAGTTAACCCCTTACAGGCTGCAAACCACTGAATCTGATCCCGCGGATCACTATGGTTTGCAAGATCAGTCAACCCCATACAGGTTGAACCTATATGACTCTGATCTGCGATGGGAAGAGGGCTGTGTGCCTCAGGGGGGGACTTTGTGGTGATGGGGGGATTCTGATGTGATGGGGAGGCTGTGACATGAAGGGGGAATCTCTGACATTAAAGGGGGGCTTCTACAGTGAAGTTACCTTCATCAATGTGGTAGTGTGCATCGTCCCAGGCTCAGGTTTTCCACTGATAAGTAACATTTACATTTTGTACATTTTAGACTGGCGTGTCTTGAGATTTTACATACTTTTCAAGCAAAAAAAGGTTGAGAAATGCTGCCCTACATTATTTACAAAATGTTTATTCTCATACAAAGGGCTCAGTTCCCAAAGTTAAATGAAATTGATCCGCACTACCGCCATTGCTCTAAAATCTTCATTTTATTAAATCGACCACAGTAAAAACATCACAGGTACAAAGATTGACCTGTTTCGGCTTAACAAGCCTTAGTCATAACCCATGACCACCCAGTTCCCAAAGTGTTAACACAAGAAATAAGATCATAATTTAAAGTGGTTGTAAAGGAAAAACGTTTTTCCCCAAAAAATTACAAGCATGTCTATACTTACAGTGCAGCCCCGTACCTCCTCTACTCAGGTCCCCCACTTGCACTCCTTGCTCTTCTCCTCTGCCAAATGACCCCAATGGGAAGCTGCTTCCCATGAGGGCACTCACACAGGCTCACTCCCGAGCCCCGGTGCTGTGTCCATTGACAGACAGTAAGACTCTGCCCCACCCCCCCGCTCCCTTGTCACTGACTTTGATTGACAGCAGTGGGAACTAATTGCTACCACTGCTGTCACTGATTTTGATTGACAGCAGTGGGAACCAATGGCTCCCACTGCCTCAGCAATGCCTGTGGGACCCAGAAGTGAGGGGAGAGAACAGCTGCAGACATGAGGGCTCAAGTAGGTATAAGGAAAGGTGAGGGGCCAATACCGATGCCTAAACATTTTTACATTTTTTACCTTAATGCAAGGAATGCAATAAGGTAGAAAAAAATTTTAGTCTTTAGGCCAAGTGACTGGAATTGCAAACTTATTTGGATACACTAGTTAATGGTAATTTTATATGCAAGCACTTCTCCCAAAACACAACATGGTGTCTTCTCACCAGCAGTAGGCAATGGTGTCATAGAACCTAAAGGAAACCTGTCAAATCAAACTATGGCCCTCTTTACAAGGAAAGGAAGCTCTGACACAGCCTTCCCAATGCTTACAAAGAACTTGAATTAACAGAAAATAGAAATAAAGGATTTGTAAGAAATACTTATTCAAGAAAAAGGGCGAAAGCCTGCCACGGCTGGCTTCTCACTCTACAGAGACATTAGTATACTTTGTAGTTTTCAAGGAAGCCTTTATTGTCATTACTTATTCCCCTAATAGTGTCACTTTAATATTTACTGAGTCACTAATTTCGGAAAAATTATGCTGATCAGGAGATCAGTCTGACTTTCCAACCTGCTTACTTATTCTAGATAAGTGACTCTAAAAAGTATTGATACCAGATAGAGCCAGGCAACTGACATTTTCAGAAGTTGGCAATGCCAGCCTCCTTATTTTTTTCATTAGAGGTTTTCTTTTAAAGGTGCAGACTCTGAGGCTGTCATCCGTGTCTATTGGCCCTGGTCTGAAACAAGTCAGCAGGATGTGAGTTCTAATTTCAATGGTGTCATACCTATTATGGGTCAGTGTCTCACCTGCAAGTGAGATGTGGCTATGGAACATTAAGACAAGTCCCCTTAAAAGACACCTGTCTGTCTGTCCCAGTAGTGAGTTACTGACCCATTGATTGAGGGCAGGGGTGGACTGACAACCCATGGGGCCCCCGGGCAATAGGGGATCATGGGGCCCCTGTGTCCTTGCCCAAACTAAAAAAGCCTATGAAAAAGGTACCAGGGGCATCTCATGGAGCCCTCTACTGACCCCGGGCCCTCGGGCAGTGCCCAAGTTTCCAAATGGTCAGTCCGCCCCGACTGAGGATATGACTTCATTTTCTGCTTACTTGTAAAGGGTTAGTAATCCAGAATGTATTAAAGCCATTCGATTAACACAGTCAGACATCTAACATTTTAAGTTACAGATCAGCAATGACAGGCTCCAAAATAGTATATCTCTCATTTGTAATACATACCCTCCCTGCAGATATTACCAGTAGTATATATGTTAGTGAATCAAAAAATATATGTTAGTCAACCCAAAAAAAAAAGATAAGTAAATGTGATAACAACTGCACTGCTTAAAATTTCCCCACAGATTTCCAACTTATGAAGCATAAAAAATCAATCAGCACTGTGATCCAGGGGAAAAAAATAGACAAAAAAAAAGTAACAAAAAATTAGTAAAAAACAAGTCAAATATCATTGTTTTACATTCTTTTATTGGACATTGTTTATTTGATTCATAATTCTCTTGTTTTTTAACTTAACATTTATTTATTTATTATTTTTTCTTTTTTTGAAGTCTATATTTGTTGCATACGGTATATTGCCAAACGTATTGGTCGGCCTTCCTTTACACGCACATGAACTTTAATGGCATCCCAGTCTTAGTCCGTTGGGTTCAGTATTGAGTTGGCCCCGCCCTTTGCAGCTATAACAGCTTCAACTCTTCTGGGAAGGCTGTCCACAAGGTTTATGAGTGTATCTATGGGAATGTTTGACCATTCTTCCAGAAGCACATTTGTGAGGTCAGGCACTGATGTCGGGGGAGGAGGCCTGGCTTGCAGTCTACGCTCTAATTCATCCCAAAGGTGTTCTATCAGGTTGAGGTCAGGACTTTGTGCAGGCCAGTCAAGTTCCTCCACCCCAAACTGGCTCCTCCATGTCTTTATGGACCTTGCTTTGTGCACTGGTGCGCAGTCATGTTGGAACAGGAAGGGGCCATTCCCAAACTGTTCCCACAAAGTTGGGAGCATGAAATTGTGCAAAATGTCTTGGTATGCTGACGCCTTAAGAGTTCCCTTCACTGGAACTAAGGGGCCAAGCCCAACCCCTGAAAAGCAACCCCATACCATAATCCCCCCTCCACCAAACTTTACACTTGGCACAATGCAGTCAGGCAAGTATCGTTCTAATGGCAAACCCAGACATGTCCATTGGATTGCCAGACAGAGAAGCTCGATTGGTCACTTCAGAGAACACGTCTCCACTTCTCTAGTGTCCAGTGGTGGAGTGCTTTACACCACTGCATCTGACGCTTTGCATTGCACTTGGTGATGTAAGGCTTGGATGCATCTGCTCGGCCATGGAAACCCATTCCATAAAGCTATCTATGCACTGTTGTTGTGCTAACCTGAAGCCCACGTGAAGTTTGGAGGTCTTTAGCTATTGACTCTGCAGACAGTTGGCGGCTTCTGCGCATTATGTAGAGGCAGTCTGCATGCCTAGGTGCTTGATTTTATACACCTGTGGGCATGGAGGTGATTAAAACACCTGAATCCAATAATTTGGAGGGGTGTCCCAATACTTTTGGCAATATAATGTATATTCACTGGATCACAGTGCTGTACTATATGAGGGATTCATTTTTTGAGCTTTATAAATTAGATATCTCTCAACTGATCTTCTTTTGCTATGAAATCCCTCTGTTACTCTTTTCTTCTAAACTGTTCCCTTGTAATGGTGTGATATATAGATCTTTGTAACTAGGTTTAAATAAATTTAGAAGTGTGATATTGTGAAACACTTTTCTTACAGTCTAAATAATTGCTTTATTTTTCCAAGTTGCCGTAACAAAATTATGTCATGTGTATCAATGACCCTCAAAGAAGGTGCTTGATTTTACAGGCCCTCCTAGCCTTCCTCCTGGTGATGTGTCCTGTAGCTGCAGCCAGACATTCACAGATCAACAGCGACAGACAAACGGAATTCTACTCTGTCAGTCTTTATTTATTTTTGCTATTTTATTGGCTCAGTTATCCAGGAGAGAGAGCATTGGGGATACAGCATAGCAGCAAACCATCCCCTCCGCTAAGTACTATCTTTACCAGGGGCAGACTGACCATTTGGAAACTCGGGCACTGCCCGAGGGCCTGGGGTCAGTAGGGGGCCCCATGAGATGCCCCTGGTACCTTTTCCATAGGCTTTTTTGAGTTTGGGCAAGGACACAGGGGCCCCATGATCCCCTACTGCCTGGGGACCCCATGAGTTGTCAGTCCACCCCTGATCTTTACCACAGGTAATGCAGATTGGGTAATCAAGAAGGACACCTTCCTTTAAGTAAGTTCACCCCTCTCACAGACTTGTTGTGGACCTTTAAGCTAAGACTGCCAGTTTGTAATTGTGGATCTTTAAATTGTGACTGACCATCAAATGACTAAGCAGGGCTCTTCTTCACCTTTCATCCATGCAGCCTTCCCAAGAAGCATGAACTGGACCTCTCTAGAGCTTCATCCTCCCTGGCAACATGGCCTGGGAGGCAAGGACCTCTGGGCTCACACCCCCTACAAGCAGCAGGCCTGGGATTGAAGAACCTTCAAACCCTACATCCTCTCCATACAAAGCCTGGGAAAGAAGGACTGTTCTAGGAGGTCTTCCCAAATATTTATTCCCTTTCGTAGCCCACATCACTGACATATATCTCATCATTGATTGGCCAGGGTGAAATAAATATTCATTGCCTAATACATTCTATCTTCTTGTTAATGGTTGAACTGGATGAACTTTTGTCTTTTTTCAGCCAGACTAACTATGTACCTACATGTATTTTCTTTCTGTACTTACCTAAATATTCCTAACCCAATACATTATATATTCTTGCGCTACCTACTAAAGAGTGTTCGCAGAACGCAGAAGCAAAAAATGTCCTTGGGCATAGGGGAACCCAAAATACTGAGATTAGGTAAACAAACAGAATTCGCACTGGCTACGGCCTAGCTCTCAATACTAAATTTAGAATAGGGACATTCCAGCTCAAAGATATTCCACATATGGCAATGTAAACATTGTCACATTGTTCCAGCTTGGACCAGTGTAAATATGAATACATACCTGTGGAATCCTTGTGGAAGCTGGAAATCACTGTAGTAGATACCATACCTCTCAATGTTTTGAGATAGGAATGAGGGACACCTATCAGCAAAGGTATGTAGGCATAGGACACACACCCTGCCACGCCCCATTAAGGAGAATTATACATAATACATTATTAGTTAAACCCACAAGAGCTTTTGTTTTTAACACCACCATCCCTTTATACTGGCTTTTGAAATTTACAGATGCAGCAATTTGGATGAAAGGTTTAGCACTGGGAAACACTTTTTGAAAGATAATTTATTTATTACAGGTACTTAAAAAGTGCCGTCAATTTATGCAGCACTTTATATATATATTGTACATTTACATCAGTCCCTAACCCTCAAGGAGTGTACAATCTAAGCTCCCTAACCCACATAAACATACTGGGGCCAATTTAGACAAGAGCCAACTAACCTACCTATGTCCTATAACCTATGTCTTTGGTGTGTGGAAGGAAAACAGAGTACCCAAAGGAAACCCACACAGGCACAGGGAGAATATGCAAACTCCAGGCAGATGGTGCTGTGGTTGGGATTTGAACCGACAACCCTAGTACTGCCAGGTGGAAGTGCTAACCATTTAACCACTGTCCTACCTAATAGATAATAAACAATAGATAATAAAGCATTTTATATACAATTATATAGCTCTGACCAAAATGAGGGACAAATGAGGAGGAAAGAGGGACAGAGGGACTTTGTTCCAAATAAGGAACAGTCCCCCGAAATCAGGGACAGTTGGGAGCTATGGTTGATACCGCTACTCCAGTGATCTCCACTAGCTTTTGGGTCCTGTACCAAGAGGCTGCCCACCTGCATTGTAAACACAGGAATTTGCTCACTCAGAATTGAGGCAATGCTTTGCATTTTTTCAATGAATGCAAAAAGTTCTCTGATTGGATGAGATGGAGAATCAGGGAGGTGACATCATGATATCGACTTCGTCCTACTGTACTTTGTGGTTCAAAAGTGACTAAAGTATAGTAAACTTTATTATACACATACAACAGGGCTTGAAATGTCCACTTGCTTGCTCCCCCATGGCGAGTGGAAATTATTGTGGGAGCGAGTGTGTCCCCCAGGGCTGTCTTGCTGAGCAGGCTTGGAGCTCAGGCCACACTGGGAGCCGTCAGACTGCTCAATAGCAAAGCAAGGAGTGTGTGCTGTGCTTTCTGCCTCCCCCTAGAGTGCAGTACCTGGATCTGTGAGTGAACAACGAAGTACTGCAACTTTTTAGGGAGGGTGTACATGTGTGTGTGTCAGTGTATGCATGTACAATTGTACATGTGTCTGTGTGTATGTACATGTGTGTGTGTGCATGTACATGTGTGTGTGTTTGTGTGTATGTACATGTGTCTGTGCGTGTGTATTTCTGTGTATGTACATGTATCTGTGTATGTATGTACATGTGTCTGTGTGTATGTACATGTGTCTGTGCGTGTGTATTTCTGTGTATGTGTACGTGTCTGTGTGTGTGTGTGTGTTTATGTAGGTACATGTGTCTGTGTGTATGTACACGTGTCTGTGCATGTGTATTTCTGTGTATGTACATGTATCTGTGTGAATGCGTGTCTGTACGTGCCTGTGTGTACATGTGTCTCTGTGCGTGTGTGTACATGTTTCTGTGTGTGTGTATGTACATGTCTGTGTGTGTACAAGTGTCTCTGTTTGTTGGTGGCGAGTAACTCCAAGGCCTGGTTAGTATCTCAGGACTTGAAATTTTAAGCCCTGGTTATATATTGTAGGTATATAGTCACCTTTTCTTTTTTGTGAAACTGTAGTTCTGCATTTTGCTATATTTCCAAGAGATGGCAGAATTTCTCTCTGAAAAACTATGAATTAGCAATTCTTTTCTTCTACACTAGATGGTGATAAAGTTACACGTGTTCCTTTTGTGGGTGGTGACGTCCGGCCGTTACGGAGTGCAGTACTCGGTGTTCCCGCTGGGTGGAGAAGCTTTTCCCGGGAAGATTGAAGTTAGTGCGAGAAGAGGGGCGGAGGAGGTCCGGGCAGTGTGCGGGCTCCGCGTACCGGGGAGAGCGAGGTCGTGTACTCACCGCTGGGGGCATGTGAGCGTCACAGGGCGAAGGTGGGTGTGTACAAGTGTATGGGGGGTGTACAAGTCTATGGTGTGTATATGGGGTGTACAGGTCTATGGTGTGTGTGTATAGGTCTATGGTGTGTACAGGTCTATGGTGTGTATATGGGGTGTACAGGTCTATGGTGTGTATATGGAGGTGTACAGGTCTATGGTGTGTATATGGAGGTGTACAGGTCTATGGTGTGTATATGGGGTGTACAGGTCTATGGTGTGTATATGGAGGTGTACAGGTCTATGGTGTGTGTATTTGGGGTGTACAGGTCTATGGTGTGTATATGGGGTGTACAGGTCTATGGTATGTATATGGGAGGTGTATGGTATGAATATGGTATGTATATGGAGATGTACAGGTCTATGGTATGTATATGGAGATGTACAGGTCTATGGTATGTATATGGAGATGTACAGGTCTATGGTATGTATATGGGGTGTACAGGTCTATGGTGTGTGCATATGGAGGTGTACAGGTCTATGGTGTGTGCATATGGAGGTGTACAGGTCTATGGTGTGTGCATATGGAGGTGTACAGGTCTATGGTGTGTGCATATGGAGGTGTACAGGTCTATGGTGTGTGCATATGGAGGTGTACAGGTCTATGGTATGTCTATGGTGTGTATATGAAGTTGTACAGTTCTTTGTGTATATGGAGGTGTACAGTTCTTTGGTATGTATATGGGAGGTGTATGGTATGTATAAGGGAGGCGTACAGGTGTATGGTATGTATATGGGAGGTGTATGGTATGTATATGGGAGGTGTATGGTATGTATATGGGAGGTGTATGGTATGTATATGGGAGGTGTATGGTATGTATATGGGAGGTGTATGGTATGTATATGGGAGGTGTATGGTATGTATATGGGAGGTGTATGGTATGTATATGGGGTGTACATGTCTATGGTATGTATATGGGGTGTACATGTCTATGGTATGTATATGGGGTGTACATGTCTATGGTATGTATATGGGGTGTACATGTCTATGGTATGTACATGGGGTGTACTTGTCTATGGTATGAATATGGGGTTTACCTGTATATGGGGTGTACAGGTCTATGGTATGTATATGGGAGGTGTATATGGGGTATACAGGTCTATTATAAGTATATGGGATGTGTACAGGTCCATGGCATGCGTATGGGAGGTGTACAGGTCTATGGCATGCGTATGGGAGGAGTATATGTCTATTATAAGTAATATGGGGTATACAGATCTATTATAAGTATATGGGAGGTGGACAGGTCTATCTGGTATATGTGCTTTGGAGGTGGACAGGTCTATCTGGTATATGTGCATGGGAAGTGGACAGGTCTATGACATGTACAGTGAAGGAAATAAGTATTTGATCCCCTGCTGATTTTGAATGTTTGCCCACTCACAAAGAAATGATCAGTCTAAAAATCAAATGGTAGGTGTAGTGTAACATTGAGAGACAGAATAGCAACAAAAAATTCAGCAGAAATGCATGTCTAACAAATGATGACTGATTTGCATGTTCATGAGGGAAATAAGTATTTGATCCCCTTCACAAAACATGACTTAGTACTTGGTGGCAAATCCCTTGTTGGGATTTTGGCCCACTCCTCTTGGCAGATCCTCTCCAAGTCATTAAGGTTTGGTGGCTGACGTTTGGCACCTCGAACTTTCAGCTCCCTCCACAGATTTTCAATCGGATTAAGGTCTGGGGACTGGCTAGGCCACTCCAGGACCTTAATGTGCTTCTTCTTGAGCCACTCCTTTGTTGCCTTGGCCGTGTGTTATGGGTCATTGTCATGCTGGAACACCCATCCACAACCCATTTTCAATGCCTTGACTGAGGGAAGAAGGTTCTCACCCAAGATTTGATGGTACATTGCCCCGTCCATCGTCCCTTTGATACGGTGCAGTTGTCCTGTCCCCTTAGCAGAAAAACACCCCCAAAGCAGAATGTTTCCACCACCATGTTTGACAGTTGGGATGGTGTTCTTCCTCCTCCTCCAAACACAGTTGAGTTGATGCCAAAGAGCTCGATTTGGTCTCATCTGACCACAACACTTTCAACCAGTCCTCCTCTGCATCATTCAGATGTTCAGTGGCAAACTTCAGACGGGCCTGGACATGTGCTTTCTTGAGCAGAGGGACCTTGCGGACACTGCAGGATTTCAGTCCTTGTCGGCATAGTGTGTTACCAATTGTTTTCTTGGTGACTGTGGTCCCAGCTGGCTGGAGATCATTGACAAGATCCTCACGTGTAGTTCTGGGATGATTCCTCACTGTTCTCATGATCATTGACACTCCACGAGGTGAGATCTTGCATGGTGCACCAGACCTAGGGAGACTGACAGTTGTTTTGTGTTTCTTCCTTTTGCGAATGATTGTACCAACTATTGTCACCTTCTCACCAAGCCGCTTGGTGATAGTTTGGTAGCCCAGTCCAGCCTTGTGTAGGTCTACAATCTTGTCCCTGACATCCTTGGACAGCTCTTTGGTCTTTACCATGGTGGAGAGTTTGGAATCTGATTGTTTGATTGCTCCTGTGGACAGGTGTCTTATACAGGGAACAAAATGAGATTAGCAGCACTCCATTTAAGAGACTGCTTCTAATCTCAGCTTGTTACCTGTATGAAAGACACCTGGTAGCCAGAAATCCTGTTGAATGATAGGGGATCAAATACTTATTTCCCTCATGAACATGCAAATCAGTCATCATTTGTTAGACATGCATTTCTTTTGAATGTTTTGTTGCTATTCTGTCTCTCAGTGTTACAATACACCTACCATTCAATTTTTAGACTGATCATTTCTTTGTGAGTGGGCAAACATTCAAAATCAGCAGGGGATCAAATACTTCCTTCCTTCGCTGTATATGGGAGCTGTGCAGGTCTACGATGTGTGGATAGGGGTGTACCTGCTGTCTGAAGGGGATGATCTCTGGCAGCCCCTGTTTTTGGGGGGGTGGTTTGGCGAGATATCCAGGATCTAAACAGACCTCAGGTGTTCCACCTTTGAGACCGTAAAGGAAATTAGGGACACAGCCCTCAGTCTCCATCTCTGCAGCCTCAGCTGCACAGAATGAATGGACAGGAAGAGCTCTGTATACAGCTTCCCATTCATTTACAAACGGAAGTTTGGTGACAGTTTACAATGCTTCATTTATGAATGGACAGACTCGGCGATCACTACTGATCACTGACTCTGTCCATTCTGAAAACGAGGCCAGCGGGAGAGTGAAGGGGGGAAATTAGGCAGCGCTGCAGAGGGGTGAGGGCAGAAGAGCACACAGAGGCCCAGTGGCAGCAGGAGCGGGATAGGAGGGGTGGCATGTAGAGGAACGGATGCCCTCCACTTTCCTCCTGCAGCGGCTGAAGGCCAGCAGGAAGGAGAGGGGGAGAAGCAGACTTCCAGCGATTGCAGGAGGAAAATGGAGGACATCAGTTCCTCTACTTTCCCCCCCCCCCTCCTATTCAGGTGTACAGGGGAGCCGCACGGGCCCCCTGGAGCATGGGGCCAGGTCGCAATAGCGACCCCTGTAAGTACGCCCCTGGGGTGAATACTGTACATGTGTGTTGTAAGGGATAAGAAGTTATTAAAAAGTTTCACATTTAGTTCTAAATACTTAATTGTACGCCAGAGAAATGTACGTGTGTGTCTACACTCAAATATATGTTCACTGAAAAAAATTAAATACTGATACATTTTTTTGCAGGTAAAAAATTTATTTTTTTACTTGGGATCTGCAGAGCATTGCACCCACAGGTGTAATGTCAGTCGCCCTCAAACTCACATATAGGCAGACAGTTACTGAGATCCAGGAAGAATCAATGAACTATGAGAGTGCTCACTAGCGCCCTCAGTTCATGGAGAACTACAAGCCACTTGCTGTGGTGGCAGATGGTAACTATTGTTCATTCATTCACAAAACTCTGTGTGGTGGAGCCCCCGCCAACTGTCACAATGGGGGGGATCAGTTGGGGTGCAGACCGTCACGTTAGTAACATGTTATACCTTGAATATGGTTGTCGCATGTTACTAAAGGTGAGCTTCTCCTTTAACCCCTTTTGCTGCCAGAGCCGTGTTTTGTGTTTTTTGCACGCATGTTTAAGAAATCATTTTAGGTCTGAACATTACCTAAAAACCACAATACATTCTATATTTTCTGAAAGCAGACACCCTAGTGCAGGGGACTCCAAACTTCAGAAACAAAGGGCCAGTTTCTTGTCCTTCAGACTTTGAGGGGGCCGGACTGTGGCCAGTGTGAGTAGAAAGGGCCCTGGTGTTAATGGGAGCAAATAATGGTGTCATTGGGAGGAATAATGCCCCATCATTGGTGTCAGTGGGAGGAATAGTGCTCCATCCCTGGTATCAGTAGGAGCAAGTGTGCCCCATCACCGGTGTCTGTGGCGGGAGTAGTGCCCCATCACCGGTGTCTGTGGCGGGAGTAGTGCCCCATCACCGGTGTCTGTGGTGGGAGTAGTGCCCCATCACCGGTGTCTGTGGCGGGAGTAGTGCCCCATCACCGGTGTCTGTGGCGGGAGTAGTGCCCCATCACCGGTGTCTGTGGCGGGAGTAGTGCCCCATCACCGGTGTCTGTGGCGGGAGTAGTGCCCCATCACCGGTGTCTGTGGCGGGAGTAGTGCCCCATCACCGGTGTCTGTGGCGGGAGTAGTGCCCCATCACCGGTGTCTGTGGCGGGAGTAGTGCCCCATCACCGGTGTCTGTGGCGGGAGTCGTGCCCCATCACCGGTGTCTGTGGTGGGAGTCGTGCCCCATCACCGGTGTCTGTGGCGGGAGTAGTGACCAAGCGCCAGATATAGGTAGGCAAAGGGCCACATCCGGGCTGCAGTTTGGAGACCACTGCCCTACAGAATAAAATGGTGATAGTTCCAATTTTTTATGAAATACAATATTACCGCATAGGTCTACGAAATGCAAAATTTCAGTAAAAAAACACTTTAAAAGCCCCCTATAGGGCTGCAATTTAGCGTTACGGAGATGGTCTGGTGCTAGAATTATTGCTGTCACTACGGCGTGCGCAGCAATATGTAACGTGTATCGCAATCAATGTTTTCATGTGTAGGAGCCCCCGACACGTGCGTTTACATTTCTACGGGCTTATATGTGGGAGGCCTTTTTGGGGGGGGGGATTTTATGTGCTTGGGTGTAACTTTTATTTTTTACAATTTACTTTTATTTTTTTTTCATCACATAGGAGACAAAAAGTCCCCTATGTGATGTTTTTTGGAGACAGATTCTCTTCAATGAGACATCCAGGGTCTAAAAGATCCTGCTTGTCTCCTCTGTGCTCCACTGAATGTAATGTAGTGCAGATCACATTGCAATTCATTCTTTGCCAGCCATACTGGCTGGGGAAACTGACAGGGGACCTGGAAGTGACATCAACACGTTGCTGCCCAGGTCAGCAACAAGGAGGGGAGGAGAGCGGACGTGTGTCTCCACTGTATCAATGGAGGGAGCCATGGTTGTAACCCAGGCTGGGCTTTACGTATGTCTGTTTTAACCATCTCCATTATATGGGGCTGATGAGGTTATTATTATTATACAGGATTTATATAGCGCCAACAGTTTGCTCAGCGCTTTACATATAACGGGAGACAATACAGCAACAATACAGTTCAATACAAAAGGGATAGGAGGGCCCTGATCCTTGGAGCTTACAATCTAAGAGATAAGTAGTTTACAGAAAGAAAAGATTATAACTTTTTTTTTTTTTTTTCCCTCACAGGACGTGACAAGGACACAGTATTTTTGGCAACATCAACAGATATTTTTTGTACTTGCTGAAAATGTTGTAAGCCGAGAAAAAACGAATGCAGCCACCACATTTCGGGACTGGTAAGCGGAAATATAACTGTTTTCTTATTTGGGATCAGTTGCACTTTAACCCCTTCCTGGCAGTCACCTGAATGGGCTAGAGCTACACAGGAGACTGTTTGTTTGTTTTTTTGTATCCCAATGACATTCAATAGGAATAGATCACTAGGTGTAGTAAATGATCAGTGAATAATTGGAATGAATGGCTCCCTATGGAGTAGGCTACACAAGTAGGATGTACTGTATATCCTTTCAGATGAATGGAGCATTGTGTGATCCTACAAGACTGCTACTACATGATTCTTGTGTAGCCTACCCTATAGGAGGGATTTGTTTAGCAATCATTTCATACGTCTAGAGATTTTAGTTAGTCAGACTCCGCTTGCTGTAGTGTAGTGGTAGTCTGTTTAAGTGAAATGCTAAAATCTTTGTAAAAGAGGTTATAATGACCCGTGTAGTACTACCAGGGCAGAAAAAGTAAGAGACAACTGAATGGGGGGCCCAGATGTTTTCACACAGGGGCCCCTTGCTGATCATGTCTGCCACAATCAATCTATAAGAGTGGGGGAGATTTACATCACAACCCAGTTAGCCCTGAAATCAAACAATGGATTGGCCACAGCTGGGCTAATAGTGCACCTAAAGGTAAACATTTGTTCTTTTATGTCGTGGATAAAGTGGGGGTGAATTAAATCCCTGGCCAGACTTGGACTACTGATAGGCCCTCCGTTGGAGAGATTTACCCTCACTAGTTGCCCTGTTGATTGTAATCACTGGGATGGAGGGCGATGGGGAAAATATAATGTTGCTACTAGAACAGGAAGTGAGGGTAATCTCCCAATGGGTACACATTCTGATGATCACAATCTGTAACTATGGAGAAATTTCCTCACGCTTCCCATTGTATCTCCAGAATGGCAAGTGAAGCAATCTCTGCCAAGCAGGGCTTTTTTTCTCAGAGAATAGGTGCAGCTACTCCCACCTCCAAGCACCGGCTCTTGTCTCTGCCTCCTACCCACCTCCCAGTACCACCCCATTTAGATAATATATAACCCCACCAGCAACAATAGATTGCTCTGAAACAACATACCCCACCAGTAACAATAGATCCATTTAGGCAACAATAGACCCCCCCCATGGCCAGCACCAAAAGGCCTTCCAGCACACCACAACACCCTTTGCCAATACACAAATTTAGTGCTGGAGGTGCCAGAACTGTGTTCCCCTTCGTTCCCGATGGGGGAAAAAGTCCTGCCCCTAAGAGAACGGAATTTTAGAAAAATCTCATAAGGGCTCTAAACATTCCCTTCATGTCCAAAATGGAAAAAGAAACGTTTTTTGTCTATTAGAAACACTATTAGAAATGTACACTCTTCCAAGAAAGATGGATCTTTGCCCCCTTATTTTGCTGTACATGGTCATGGTCAGGAATGGAAGGTCACCTATGATCTCCTGAGATAATATGCTGAAATTTCCTCCAGAAAATGCCAGTAGCCTGGCTGCAGTGAGGTGTATTGGCTGCATAGGCTGCAATAAAGCCATAGCACTGTTGTATTCCTTCCCCACTATTCCAAAGCAAAGGAAACCGTTTTGCCTGGAGTTGGACTTGCTAACCTCTTATTATGGATTTGATTGGGATCTGCAATTAAGATCTTTAAAGCACGATGACCCACAAACAAGCAATTACATTAATCATTACCAGTAATCAGGTCAGCTAAATAGATGTAATTGCTTGTCATGAGGTGCTGTAGCACCTTGTGTGTCAGAATGGATGTTCTGTCGGGAACCTGCTGAAGGGAAAAGCATTTTAGTTTTGGCCAGACTAGGGAAGGGATAGAACGTTGGTGGTTGTTGTTTTTTCTATTACTCTCTTGTGGAGATTTTCCTTTACTTCCTGTCTTGAAGGTACAACAGGAAGTAAGAGGAAATCATCTTACACCCCAGTGACACCAATCCCAACTTTGAAATTGTGCGACTTACAGTGAAGTCGCACGATTTCAAAGTCGGATGACCTGCTGATTTGAGGTGCGATTTGCAAAACATCTGGTACAGATGTCTATGCAAATCACACCAAAAGTAGTGAATGCACTACTTATAGAAATATGACCGCTGTAATTGTGGACAATAGGGTGCAACTTGCCATGCGATTTGCAAGTTGTATGGCATTCAAATCACATGCCAAGCTGCACCCGGTGTGACCGGGGTTTAGGGCCCGTTCATGCTATATGCAGTGACTTTTTTTGCCCTGGAACAAAACGGGTCACTGCAAAGGAACATAGGGAACAATGGTGCCTTATTCACGGCACAACTTCAAGTGAAAGTAAAGACATAAAAAAATTTAAAAGAGAATGTAGTATCTCGTCACTGCCAGATGCCAGTCCCTTTACAACGGATGACATTAAAAAGCATGCCAATTTACATGAAACCGCATGCTAAATTCACATAAACAAGCATGCGTTTTCAATGCGTTTCAGTGAGGTTTTATGTGTGATGTGGTGTGAACGGGCCCTTAGACTAGGTGCGCACTAGCCTGCTTGGGAAAACAGTAAAAACGTATTTATTTTACTAGCCTCTGGCAGGGGGTGGTGTGCTTTGCATTTCAGTGCGGGAAAAATGTCACCAGCACACCAAGGATCACCAATATGGGTCCAAAGGTTTTAATGAACGATCACATAGTTACAGCAAGGCAACATTTTGGAGTCTCGCAGGACCCCTTCATCAGGCATGTGACCACATGCGGGTCACATGCCTGATGAAGGGGTCCTGCGAGACTCCGAAACGTTGCCTTGCTGTAAGTATGTGATCGTTCATTAAAACCTTTGGACCCATATTGCTGATCCTCGGTGTGCTGGTGACATTTTTCCTTGCTGATTTTGTTCGGTTCCACACAGCCATTTTTAACGCAGGAACGTGTGTGTTTGGATTGTACACGTACATTTCAGTGCATCGCACTCCTTTGTGGGGTTTTTTTGTATTCTCTTGTGGATATTTCTTTGCTTCCTGTCCTGGAGATACAACAGGAAGTAAGATGAAATCTCCCCAAAGTGAGAAACAATCATCTCAAGGGGCCCTTCACACCATGCTCAGTTCCCCCCCCCAACCCCAACTTTTAAGTATCAGAAAGCATCCTGGTTCTGGCAATCCCATAGTTGTCTATTGGGACACAAAAGCTGCGTGGATGCAGCCACTGCTACCAAGGTGACATTCAAGTGGGTGCAAATGCACGGCCCCGAACGTATCCACAGTGAGTTCAGGGGCATGCAGCAGGCACCCACATGGATGTCATATGGGGAGAAGTGGTTGCATCTGCGGCCATTGTGTCCCAGTAGATATGAATGGGACTGCCAGCACCAGGATGCATGGAACACCTGTGGATCCCCATGCAGGTAAACACGGCCTTGCATGGGGCTCAAATTGCCCCTTGTGGAAGGAAAAAAAAAACGTGATGGGTTCTATCTCTCCAGTATATTCAAAACTGAAAAAAATAGCTATATATACACTTTAAACCTCTTGCACACAGACAAAATTTACTGATGTTTAGGCTTTACTCATGCAGCATATACAATGGGTATAGAAAAGAATCACTCGCCCATCCCCTTTAAAATGATCACATGTTGTTGCTTTGCAGCCTGAAATGAAGACAAACACAGTTTTTGTTTTATCCAGCTGTATTTACTCAGTGCAACTTATAACAATCAAGTGAAAGATATAACACCAACATGTCAATTTAAAAATAAATAAATAAAAAACAGAATCACTGAGTTGGAAAAAGGATTGCCCCCTTCTAAAAATGACTCAATCAGGTGTAGCTAATCGCCTACGCAATGGCACACGAGTCATCTATGATCAGCTGTGGTCATTTTGATTGGCTCAACATGAAAAGAGCTTTCCTGGAGCATTTCAGTCCCTGCTTTATCAATGCCTAGAAGCACAATGAAGACTGTTATTAAGAAGTGGAAGGTATATGGTACAATAAAGACCCTCCCTGGGTCAGGACGTTTGCTCCAAACTGGATGAAAACGCCAGGAGGAAACTGGTCCGAGAGGCTACCAAGAGGCCTACAGCAACTCTGAAGCAGTTGCAGGGATGTATGGCAGAGTGGTCATTGTGTGCATATGACAATATCACAAATTCTCCAGAAATGTGGCTTGTGTTGGAGGGATGCAAGAAAAAAGCCGCTCCTCGAGAAAGGCCACATGCAGTCACCACTGAGCTTTGCCAAAATGCACCTTGACGATTCTGAGGCCACATGGAAAAAGGTGTTATGGTCAGATGAGACTAAAATTGAAATATTTGGTTTCAACACTAAATGATATGTCTGGCGGACATCCAATCCAGCTCACCATCCAAATAACACCATTCCTACAGTAAAGCATGGAGTTGGTAATATCCTGTTATGGGGGGTTCTCTGCAGCAGGGACTGGAGCACTTGTCAGGATAGAAGGAAAAAATGGATGGGGCAAAACACCAGCAAATTCTTGAGGAAAATCTGCTCTCTGCCAAAAAGTCAATTGGAAGAAGGTTTACCTTCCAACAAGACAATGTCCCAAAGCACACAGCAACATTGACCACATAGTGTTTGAAGGAGACAAAGGTATATGTCCTTGCATGGCCTAGTCAGAGCCCAGACTTAAACCCCTTTGAAAATCTGTGGAATGACTTGAAGACTGCAGTCCACAAACAGTCACCATCAAATCTAATGGAACCTGAGCAGTTCTGCAAAGAGCGGGCAAACATTGCAAAGTCTAGATGTGCCAAGTTAGTAGAAACATATCCCAACAGACTAAAGGCTGGAAATAAAATGCAAAGTGGTTCAACCAAATACTGAATACAAAGGGGTGATCCTTTTCCAACTCTGTGATTCTGTTTTTTAATTTTTTTTTTTTATCTCTGACATGTTGGTGTGATATCTTTCACTTGGATGTTATAAGTTGCACTGAGTACAGCTGGATAAAACAAAAACTGTGTCTGTCCTTATTTCAGGCTGCAAAGCAAGTAAATCTGAATATTTTTAAGGGGGATGATTCTTTTCTATACCCACTGTACTAGTGTTTTTATTTACAGATCTGAATGCAGCAACACACATGTCCCTAGTTAAATTTAAGAAAGGGGGAAAAATGAACTGGAACGCATTAAAAACACACTCAAATGAGCCAAAAATGTGCATGCGGAAACACATCCAGAACGCATATGGACTGTGTTTCAATAGTGTGAACCGGCCTTTACTGATGTTATTACATGTGTTTTCTAGGAGAAAAGTTCCTGTATAATAAGTAAAACACTTGAGTATAGATGACCCGTATGCATACATAATGTTTTTATGATCATTTATTTTTCCCCTTTGTTTAGGCTTTATTTTACATGCTTACAAATGCATATACATGTGTGTATACACCTAAGTACATAAAGCACATCTTGCAGATTTTTAGATTCTATATTACAGATCTGAAAGCAGCTCATGTTTACACCCCCGAGTGAATGGCTCCATTGAAAACAATGCAGCTGTGTTCAGATCCATATTTTAAAAAAACACTTGTATAGGCATTTTTTTTTAATTGCCACGTGAATGAAGCCTAACACAGAATCCAAAAATCTGCATCTAAGAACATGGATAATCATCCGTTTACATCCCCAACTGTCAACATCTGTTTGTTGAAACTGATCAAAATCCTATTTTTTGTTTCATTTAAAGAAAAAAAAAATGGAAAGGACAAAAAACAGATGTAAATGGTCTGTTTTTGCATCCGTTTTTGTGTTGGTAGTGGATGTAAAAAACAGATATAAAAACTGATGTGAAACTGTTGTGAACTTCATCCATTTTTTCTTTGACTGAGCGAATGAAACCAATGGTCTGCGTGTGTGAAAGGCTCCTAAACATATCTATACAGAAGTATTTTACTGATCATTACACAGAAACTTTGCTCCTAGACAACACGTGTGTAATAACCTCCAGTACAAATTTTTTTTTTTTATGGCTGTGTGAAGGAAGTCTACTCAGGATCTTGTTGACACAAAGATCTTGAGTAAAATGACCCGTAAAGATTCGGCATATACACACTTATAGGTATGTATGCGTATACATGCATACAATTCTTCATCCGTTTCTAGTTGCTAGTGCTGCAATATACATGTATACATGCGTATGCCTTGTGTGTGTGCATCAATTACTGCACTCAAACATAACATTTTCTATTTTTATTCTACGGCCTCTTTCACTGTATTACTGGTCTTCATGTAGCTGTATGCGTTGTTAAATGGACAACAATGCACCTGTGTTCAGATCGGTCACAAAAAAACCCCCCAAAAAAGTGGCTTTTTTTTACTCCATGTGCAAGAGGCCTTAAATCAAGCTCATAACAAGACATGTGCATTGTTCTCAGGTCACATGCATGGAGTACGTGTGTACAGGTGTAGACTATACATGTGTCAGATACCCGTCTCAGTGCTCAGTATTACTCATTTATGGATATATAATTTGTTGTACTAAAATGACATCCTTGTAAAGCACTAATGCAACTTGTTAACCTGGAGTTGGACGGCTCAGTAATGTTGAAGATTGAAGGTTTGAATATCCGCAGTGCCTGTCATGGGCCTAAGGACACATACCGTGATGTTTACAAGCAGCGTGTGACAAATCCAAGCATTACCTATGACAACTTGGTTTTGTTAAGTTTAATTTGCCAGTAATCAGAAAAATGTGTGAGCATGCTGGAAAATCTCTGTGACCACATGCCAGTCATTCAGGTGTAAGTACATCACCTGTCTTTTATACTAGCATCTGTGCATCAGCAGTCATGCTAGCAGAGGGGGGGCTGGTGCTGTCAATCAATCAAGAGTTGCATGGTGCTGTCAACCAATCAAGAGTTGCACGGTGCTGTCAATGTTACAAATACAGCTTGGTGATTGGGGGAGACAGCACAGAGATAACCTCATCGGTAATCCTTTGTACCTTCACATTCAGGAGTTTTGACCATGCTGTATTGCTGTGGCTGTAAATGGTCAGGACCTGGCTATGGGGTCTAGTAGGGGGATCTGAATTAGAGAACTGGGTACATTATATTCTTTTTTTTGTTAACCAAAGAGCTGTTTGCCTCCCTGCTTTCACTATTCTGCATGAGGGAGAGTGAGCCCTTTCACTGTCCACATGCTGGAATGGACAACCTTGACACTCCAGTTGAGGTGAAACTAATCTCATCATGAATCTGGGGGGTAGGTAGATGGTGCTGAACCTGAGAGCTGGAAGTCTTGTGTTCAAATTGATGTCACTGATATTGATAACCCTGTGGCCATCTGATTGGTAGGTAGCTTCTGTAAACAAAGGGGTTACCATAGTGAGCCTGGGTTGTGTGTACAAAACTGTGTTCCAGAAATAAGTGCCACACCAAAAGGTAAGAATCCAGAATTCAGTTTATTCTGGTCATTGATGGTGGTATAACATCCAACGTGTTTCAGGGGCCACCCTTCATCAGGGCTAGAATATGTCATAAAAGGTGGAAACAAAATAAATAATGGAAATGTATTTTACTGAGGAAGGGGGATGGACGCCCGAAACACGTTGGAATGCTATACCCCATATACACGTTGGAATAAACTTCACCATGGATTCTTACCCTTTGGTGTGGCTCCTCAATCTTCGGATCAGAATTGTATCATGGCTGTGGGGGTCATTGCCTGTGGCTGTCAGCTTTGCAATTACTTTATGGAACTTGTAGTTCCACAACAACTAAAGTGGTGAGGTTGCCTTCCCCTGCTTTATGTGGTCCAGTTGTGTCTTTGATGGTTCATCTTCTTGTTCATGGCTGACAATATGAGTGATCCAGATCCCATCCTGAGCCTGATGCTAGAGCACATACCAGCCGTAGTCCAGAAAACATCCCTCTTCCCCAGGGCTCTAGGATATAATTGAATACTGTTTCTAATTATTTTATCTAATTATAGCTCTTTGTCAAATCCAGTTTCCAGATCTGGGTTTATTAGTCTGAGCTGCCGTTGGTGGTGGCGTCCTCTAATTAATTTAGAGAACTATTTTAAATATCTTTTATCAGGTGACTCAACCTGTTCAGGAGCTCTCACTTCCCTGGCAGGTTCTTCACACCTTCTATTGTCACATAATATATATAGAACAGCTTTACGAGGGCTAGAGACACAGCTGGGTACTGAGAGCAGGAATTCTATAATACCTCGTTTATTGAAATACACAAAGAATGCTCTATAACTCCAAATATGACAACCAGTTCTTAGAAAAAAGCTACAAACTCCATGCAGCTGACAGATACAATTTATATGCTGGATATATACTGAGCTTGTCAGTGCAATAAAATTGTGAAATGAGTGAGGCAATCTATGACCAGGCTTGGGTTTGGGGTTATATGCAAGTGGTACTTAGCGGGTATACTTTTTAAACATATCCTCCAAAGGGAATACATTATTCAGAATAACTTAAGGCGACCATACATGGATCAAAATTCGGCAAGTTCAACAGGTGCTGACCGAATTTCAGTCCGTGTTTGGATGCCATGGTTGTACAGATCTACCGATCTACCAATCAGCTTCTGTAGAACCAGCCTGTTGGGATTTAGCCAGTTGATCAGTGTTGCCAGCTGTATCTGGCAACACTGATCAGTTTATTCTGATGACAGCGAAGTCTACACAGTGGGAATGGGGGAATCAGGTCATTGTTCACGAAGAAAAAATTATGACTGTATGAGTGTCTTACAATGTGTACAAGAATGTTTAATGTCATATTTCTGAGAATTACATTAACTGTATACATGTCTACAGCAAAACTTTACCAGAATATTAATGAATATTAATTATTGTTATACTATGCTGAATCTTTAAAGCTAAACTGTGGACAAACAGCTTAAAGGGTAACTCCACTTTTGTGGGGAAAAAAAAAATAGCAAATAAAAAATAGCGTATACAATTGCCACACAAGTCCTATTGTAATTGAATATTCTTAAAAATGACCTTTTCTTTTTACTCTGCAGTGCTGTAATTTTCTGTAAAAAGAAATGCACTATGGCAGCCTGGACACATTCTACACACCTGCTTGTGTGATTGGGTCATTGATTTTTTCCAGAAGTCTGCACTAAGATACAAGTCAGATAAGGAGCATCCCCTGCAACAAAAATGCCATTTTTGGTAAGGTACACCCAAAGGGAAATCACATCTAAAAGGATGCAGACCCTGCCAATTCCTCATTAGAACCCTGCAGGTGCAGCAGCTGATTGATAATTATAAAGTCACTCCCATGCACATTCATTTTGTATGCGAACACAGATAAACAGCTATTTCTTCTGAATAACAAAAGGTAGGAATCTGCAACAAAGTTTGTTAAAATTTATCACCCAGAGAAGAATGTTTTGTTCTCAACAAAAGTGGAGTTACTCTTTAATGCACATTTAAAATTCACACCAGTTGTATAAATTGCCACAGGATTTTGTAATTTTTCTATTACTTTTGTCATTTATACACCTCAGCCAGACAGTACAGTCAGGAGG